>NC_141363.1:352500-612500 GCF_057382095.1 Aulonocara sp. 'chitande type north' Nkhata Bay | reverse complement strand
GGGACACATTTGTCCAGACTCTCTCCTCACAAATCTAAGCGCTACACTCTTCGTGTGTGTCTCTGTGTTTGCAAATGGGTTCGTCTGTGCTGAAGAAGGTCTTTGCCTCAAAGGGATGCAAGTCCAATGAAAGAAAAGTTTGTCTTCGAGCACGTGCCTTACACACACACACACACATGCACACATATGTACTAGATCTTGAAAAAGAGGGATATGGGGAGGTCAGACGGGGCAAAGCTATCTGTAAATCTATCTGCTGTGTCAAGATCAATTTTCTCCTAAGAGACTTCGAGTCCCATAATTCTTTGGCATTTCCTGGTCAGTTTCCTTCCGACACTTGCAGTTAAGGACCTGGGGACAGCACCCTATCCTGATATGTGTCAGTGGGTCAGTCGACAGACAACTCGTGTGTGTGTGATGTTAAAGAACACAACCTCCAGAGAGCTCATTTTGCAAAATGAACCACAGTAATGCAGGAACTACTTACCTTACGACCTCCCTAGCATAATAAATGACAAGGTGTGTCTATAGCACTGCAGTTAGATCCAATATTTACAATTTACATGCACATGCATTTTTAAAGACTTTAAGTAAAGACTAGTTGCATGCACGAAAAAGAAGAAAGCATGCATGTGGAATGCATGCTCGTCATCAGCTTTCCCTCACTTTTCTTCTTCACTTGCACCCCTTTGTTCTTGCCCTGGGCCTACAGACCACACCGTTGCAATTAGAGCTCATCGCATCATCAGGTGTACTGTAACTGCTAGTTACCCAACGGGAAAACATGACGAATCCAATGGCGATTAACAGATAATAGGCTTTCCTTGAAATTCCTCCAATGGAATTGCCCCCCCCCCGAACCTCTTTCCCGTTTACGAGGCACAAACAAACATAGATTCGCACTTAAATGCACAAGCAGCCACTGCATCTGTTGACTTTTAAATGCACCATCTTTCCCAGAAGCCCCTGTGACTCAGGAGATCGTATATATGGACTCCCTGCTGTTAGCTCATTACTATTAACATTCATGTTAGATCAGTCACTGATGTGGTCTGACTAGACCTTAATGATCCACATACTTCTCTCAGTCCCGTGTCATACTGCGAGTAGGATGGGAAATAGGTGAATGTGTGTAGGTACACGCGTGTTCTGGGATTTATCTCCGTTTCACCGCAAGATGTCAGCCAGAAAAGTCTGCTAGTGATTCACCGGTGATACAAACATACGTGTGCGACTCGGGCTGCAACATGACTGTTGAGGGAACAGCTCTGCGTATGTGTTTACGTGCCTGGAATCACAGCTTCTGCTTGAGTGACTTTTTGATGACTAAATGCAATAAGTGTGGTTAGAGGCGTGGAACTACCAGCAATTATTAACATCTATCTGTTCCTAGTTTTAAAACTCTAAACTCTTCCCATGAGGTATCTTTAATGTAAACGATCATGATCTGCAGCAGGTTTGAATTTGTAGCCCTGCTTTGAGTAGCAATGCCAGAATCTGTTGTAAAATGTGACCGAAAGGCAAAAACAAATATCTTTGTAGTTAAATATGGTGGATTTACCTGCTGTTTGAGCTGGTGCATGAGCCTGTCCTTCTCCCTCTTCAGAGCCATCACTTCCTCCTGGGCTTTCTTGCGTTTGGAGGAGGATAATTCTAGCAGGGCGATGTTGGCATCCTTTTCACTGATGGCTGCAAGCAAAGCCTGCTGCCTGACAGGGCGAGAAAAAGAAAGGACCGTACTGACTGATGGGTAAAGTGTTAACAGCAAGTCACGTCACGTTTTTAATATTTAGAAAGCAGACAGGTGTCGACTACAGAAAGCCCTACCGCAGCTGTATAGAGATGTCACAGGAAGCTCACTAATTCCAGCGCTCCCTAAACTCAGACAGCGATTCCACAGAAAAGAAGCAGACATCTTTGAAGTGGTCTGCTAAGTGTAGCATTTGTGGTACCTTACTATGACTCATGAGCATGTAATAGTGTAATAGGACCTAATGGAGCAGACTGAGCAGGATATGACATCTTTCTTATGTCACCCCTGGTTCCCACAGTGTCTGTGTGTGTTTGTGACTGTGTACAGAGGGGGTGGCTTCAAATGACTGTCCACAGGTGCAGGGGGGCAAGGAGGACATACCACCAAACTTCATCATGCACACAACCAGATGTACTAATTTAATCCCACAGAGCTCGATCTTGCATAAAGTCTGTGTGTTTGGGGAAGATCAGTGATGACTGTCTTCATCACAGTCATCAGCAGGATGTGTTTGACCTAAATTTGTGACTAACAAATTCTGTTTTCCCACTTTGGTAAGCATATACATTCTCACAGTTAGCCGGGCATGGACAAACCTCTGCTTTGGCTCTTTATGTTGTTTTCTTTGACAAAAATAAAAGATAAATGGCAAAAAGAAGCTCTAAACACACTTTCCTACAAAATACACTTCAGCTCATTTTATGATTTTCTTTTGTCTTCATCTTTTGAGAAGTTTGTCTGAATGATCATCACACCAAACTAGTTCACCGGTTCATACCTTCAGTGTAGACACTTAGGTTATTCTAAGCTGAATACTCCAGACTGTTAAAGGGCATTTGAAATTAAGAGGGTATTAAACAAGCATGTCGAGGTCATCTGTGGGTTTGTGTGAGGTGAAAGGTAGAGGAAGAGAAAGGAGGGTGCGTTAAAAATACACTTCGGTCTTTATTAAAAATTGACCTGCATTAGGGTGTTTTTATTCCATGATTTAAGTCCCTGCAGAAATAACTAAATTACGAAAAATAAACATGCTGAACTCAGAATAAAGGCCTGCTGGCCTGGGACTCCACATTTGATGTTTTTAGTACAATTATCTGCATGCCGCATCTGGATTCTCCCATTCAGGGCCATTAATAGCTCTTTGTGTATTGGTGTGTACTTGCATCTTGCGCATGTGTTTGCGTGTGCATGCATGTGGGTTCTGACATGGATTGGAGCAGCTAATCACACCATTAATCACGGCGCAGGACCAAAGTGACACTTTTCGTCTCCCCACACCTCCAGTGTTTTTCCTTTTAATGCTCACTGTAATGGGAACGAACACACACACACACACACACACACACACACACACACACACACACACACACACACACACACACACACCACACACACACACACACACAGAAGACTTGTAACAGAGCACGTGTCTTAGACTGCAGGCTTATTTTTCTTGAGCTGGCCATTCTTAGTCTAAATCAGCTAAAGAATTAAATAAATAGATAAAGTCCATATAGATCCACATCCTGTTTATAAAATCCATCCTCATACAGTTCACCATTACAAAGCTCAACAAACCTGATGAATTCTGGATTTTAAAGAATGGCACAACAGCAGTGCCCATTTCACTACTTTTTCTTTGGCTGCGTTAAATAGAGTGAAGAGGTGATGAACAGAGTCATATATGGGCAAGGAATGCAGCACAACATGTCACTGATCATAAACACTGTGTCAGATTAACGGCCAAAGCCTACATGCAGGATGGCCATCTTTACACCACATTGCCAGACATGGAAGCACAAAAATATTGAACCGCATCCAACCAGCCTCACAGCAAACGCTCGGATCTCTTTTAAGATAAAGTTCACACAGATGGAGCTGCAGAATTTTATCTTTACGGGTCAAAATGCTGCAGTAAATACAGCACGAATGCTTGAATGCAATATTATTCCTTTTTAACTGCACAGCATTAAGAATGGGACTTTCTACAGTTTAAGTAGCTGAAACACCGGGCAAAGCCAGGATGGCACAAGAGGAGAGTGCTTTTAAAAGTTCAGGGAATCAACCCCACTTTTTGTGAATGTATCAGGAAATGAGCCACCACTTTCTGAGCACTTCATGAAGGACATTTACACTGTCTCTGTTGAATAAACTTGTGTTTTCTAATAATAAAAAAGACACTTATAATATAACAAGGATGAATTTTCCTCCAGAAAAACCTCCATCTAAAGAAATGTCCTATAATTCTCTTCAGTCCTATTTAAATTCATCCATTTTAGACATTATGTCAATGCAGCAATGAAACCCTTAACTCAAATATAATTACAGCGTGTGTCAAATTACAGCTGAAGCGTGGCATATGCTGCTGTCTTTGAGGGAACAGTCGTCACCTTCATTACACCTGCATTCGCCTACGTCAGTCCCAAGAGAAGATTGCTGATCGAACCCGAGATGCTCTGAGCCCAGCAAAATGAAGCCTCTGAGCCAACGTGGCTGCCATGGTTCAATGCAAGCTAAATCGCTTCCAGTCTCTAAATTAACAAAGCGCGTTACAGTGAAGTCTCCTTGTGGGTGCTCACTAAGTGGTGCTGCGGGACTCTGCTGAGCGATGTCTTCCTAAAACAATAAAAAAGGGGCATTATTGTGATTAGTCTGCCTGTAAACCTCGTCTCCTACATCCTCAGTCGGTGATTGTGTGTGTCTGTGTGTGCGTGTGCTGATTAGTATTACTAACAGTCTTTGAACCTGAATCACACTGGAGTATTTAATCACATCTCATTTAAGTGGCCATTTGGCCTCAGTTGTTGAACAGACTTGCAATGTACATTAATCTAGAAGACAGGATTCATCTGTCAGGCACGAGCACACCCCACACACAAAGACAGATGCTCTATCTGCTGGCTGATCTTGAGTGGGTGAACCCTCTTTCTTTCCTCCTCTCTTGTCTTACTCCCTGCTTAACTTTAACTTGGCCTGTCCCACACAAACAAAGGATTATCTTCATTTCCCCCCCCAATTGAAAGGGTGACAATGAAATGGTTTTTCATGACAAACTTGTGATTAGTCTTCATAAAAGTCAAACCCCAAGCACTGGAAGGTCATGAGGTATGCTAATAAAAGGACGTATAAATCCAACTGCTGGAGCCCTGGTGTCAAAAAGCTCCTCTGCGAGGCAACTGTAGTTTAGCTGACATGATAAACACGATGCTCAGACAAACAACTGCGCAGCCTTGAATAAAGATCTCCCACAGCTCAACTATAGTTTTGGTATTGTGAGAAAAATGCGAGGTTCTGCAGAACAGCTGAACTGACATTTTATTTATAAGGGGTGAAATTCTCAGCTCAGCTACAACATGTGATTCCAATTGAAGCTTCATGGTCCCTGGGACATATTGAGACATTTGAATCTACAGACGTGGGAGATGGATGGCTAAAGTACATGACTGTGTGATGTGAAATGTGTGTGTGTTGGGGGGAGACAATATGGAAAGAAAAAGTGAAAGAAGAAGAAGAGGTGATGAAGACATCTTCGAGGTGGAGCTGCTGCTCAGAGCGCTTTACAAAGCCACGAGGTACACTGTCAGGTCAGGCAGATTTCTGGGAGACAAAAGGGTTAAGATGGGGTTAAAAGTGAGCATGAAACTGGGTACGTTCACACGTAGGCACATCAAAGAGTGAGGTTTTGATATGAAGAGATACCGTGGAGTTGGAGAGAAGGGATGTGTCAATGTGGAAAAAAAACAAACAATAAAAAAGATGGCAAGAGATGAAGGTAGCAGGAGAAAGGGAGTACGTGTTTGACAAGACTGAGTGCCACCTGTGTTGCATGAGAGAGAGTAGAGAGGGAAGAAAAGAAGGGGAGAGAAGTGGAGAGGAGAGGAGGAAGGGAAGAAAGGAGCAAAGGTAAAGATTTAGGAGTCCCAGCAGACCCTAAATCAGCTCAGCGCACTGCATGTTGTTATTCCTAGGTGTCACGGTTGAGGGATATGTGTTTATAATTTGTGTTATGACTTACTTGAAATTATGAGCGTGGAGAGTCAGCCGGACAGAAACAGATGCATCTGTGCGATGCCCAAGGGAACCATCAATACTGTCTACCCCTAAGCGCAGTGTGTGCATGTGCTGCATATTCATGTGTGCATGTATTTGCCTGTCCATAAATGCATTTGTGCTTTCATCTCCATGTGTGCATGTATGATGTATTTTGTTTGCAGGAACACGGGGAGTCCTCTAATATCTGCTCCCAAACCATCTATTATGACGTCTTCCCGTTTGTGATCATGCCTTTCCACCACTTAGCTGTCCGGCTCTGCAGAAACATTCCTGGGGCACTTTATGGTGGTTTCTTGATTGTGGGTGTGTAAAGGTGCAGTACAAGTCTGGGGGCCCCTGTCTAGGCAGTTCTAGAAGCCTGTGGTGAGAGCAAGCAGAGGACATGAGAATGGGGCATGGTTGAGTGACACTATTATTTATGGTCTTGGAGTCATGTGTTATTTACAGCTAAGAAGGTAGGAAAAAGTCTATGTCCAACATAAAACACACGCTCAACCTACATTTGGTGAGCTTTCTGCAAAGCCAGTTGAGAGGATAAAGCCGTGTCTTAACTTTAAATGTGGGTAAAATGTATTTTTATGAGGTCCTAGTTTTGGCTGCCTTGGTTTGGATTAGCTCCATGCTAACCTGTAGCAGCTAACCTGCAGCCACATGCAAGATCCACATATTATCCGCTTCCTTTTGTATGCTCGGCCGGATTTAAGCCTTTATTTATCTTAATCTACAAGGTAGGATTTATCCAAACCCACCACAAATAAAACTTGCATGACTGCCTTGTTTGTTCCTTTGGAGCAGTTGCTTTATGTATATAGGTCATTACATGTAAATTGTGAGCTTCAAATTTCACATGCTAACCTTGAGCTGCGCTTCCCAAGAAAAAAACACGACAGCAGATGGTTCTCCCAGAACTAGACCAGGTTATGTGTGTTTTCACTTCACTAATAAAATATACAACGCACTTACTCTGCTAACCCCCACTCCCACACTAGTGCTCTGACTGGTGGGTGGTGGTGGGAGTCTAATTGAAAGAGTATGTATCAGTTTTACAGCAACAAGAGGGAAAATACGAGGGGACAAAAATCAACAAATCTGCCAAAACTAGCCAAATGTTTAGAGTTGGAGCAGGGACGAGGAGAGATGGCTGACTGCTCCCAGAGATGAGCAGGACCAGACGGCCACCGCTGCATTCCAGAAAGAAAGAGGGGGGAGAGAGATAGAGAGACCCAGACGGAGAGGAAACGAGTGCAGGAGACCAGGTGGCCGTGCGATTGCAGACAAAGGAGATGAAAAGTGCATTCGGTCTTGAAACAAAAAATTTGCAAAGGCGATGCCAACATCAAAAACAAGCAAGAATGTAAATGAACATTAATGCCAAGTTGAGGCGGCCGTACATTTTCAGTGCTGGTTGTTTGTTTCTTTATCTCTCTTACAGACAGAAATAAGCATCAAGGTGTGTTTCGTAAAACTCAGTGGAGGGTGATGTAATAACAATATCAGTCTCATATCTGTGCATAAAGTGTGAACCTCTACTCAGGTTGATTGCTTAGAATAACAACTGAACAAGGCTCTCATTCAGAATCAGAGCTCAAGCACAAATCTGTGAGTAAACCATGAATACAATCTTTCACGCACAAATGTGCATGAAATTATTTGTGCTCTACAAACAAATCTATCACAATCCCGCTTTTGCATTTAAAAAGCTACTGCTAGTATTTACTAAAAAGAGGCAAAGTGTCAGTTTTGCAACTCTAAGGTATTTTTGTGGGTGGCCTTATTTTAGATTGTATTTGTAGGACTTATAACTAAACTTAACTGAGTGTCAGAGGAAGGAGGAGACTCCGAACAGTCACAGCATTTTTAACAGATATTTCCTTTATATTGAAAATTCTCATTAAGCTGCCTCCAACATCTGAATTACAACACTGTTCCTCTAACACCTGCAGTTACAGTGTATGATTTCTCTTTGCAGACTGCCCCCATTCTCACCACTCCTTGTTTTTGACCAGTGTATGCATGACTGAAATGAACTGACTGAATCACTGTTTAGATATCAACGCATCATTACCTGCAGAACATTCATCTTCTGTCGGTGCATTTTGCAATTTTGCCAATGCGTTAATGTGACAGACTTAGTAATCCTACCGTCTTAATGCTCAAGAATATGGACGTTTTTCAATAATTGCCATGAATTTCTTGTCCATCCCCACAGATCAGGTATTTCTTGTCCCAGTTACCATCTTTTTCTTATGATCAGTTTTTCTGTCTTTCTGATCTTTACTGTCAGAAATCTTCTTTGTTGTTCTTTAGCCAAAGTGAGTGTTTCAGGGTAAACAATATGCTAAACCCCTGTTTTTTTTCTCCACGCCCAAGTCTTGGTTTTGTTTGTTTTTTCTCAACCATCATCACTTTGGAAAGGTATGTCTTCTCTGGCATCCAACACCGACACCACGTTTTCAGACCTTCTTCTTTTTTTTCTTAGTGTTGCAGTTTCCTCTCTTGCAACATCCACTTTCACCACTTCACCCCGAGGTAAACGTGTTTCTTTTTATAGAGAAACGGGGGGCGTGACAGTATGCAGCTAGTATGCAGAATGCATGAGCATGCTGATTTATTTGGTGTGATTGATCAGAATGATTCACTAACACCCACATGGTGGTAAGAACAAAACTGGTCAGTGCACACGGTAATAATTTTGCATGTGCAGTTATTTTTTGCACAGTATAAGAATATACCATGCACATACATACACATATTGGTGAATGAGGCCTACGGAGAACAGCTAGCCTCACTAATGCTATAAGATGCCAACCAATACCTCAAAAACACTTCAAAGGTTATTTAGGGTTTGATGGGTTTTCTATAAAGGTACTTGGTGGAACTTATTCTTTCCAGAACATAGCCAGATGCAGCGAGCTTGGACGTGTACCCACCGTCTTATTGTAACAATAAAGTTTGTACAAAGCTTAGACGTGTCTGCCCACAGCCAGCAGTCAACTCTATAGAGGGGATGAACAGAGCAGACAAACGTAGCTGAACATATCCTGAATCTTGCACTTTAAAAGCACACAGATCTAAGACGAGCATCACTCTGCACTTTTTAAAGCAAATGAATGTATTGAATAAAACATTGAACTATTATTTTATAAATACAACCACAAAACAACTAATTGCATTATATATGCTCTGTTATGTCCAGCCTTATTTCCCTTAAGTCCCAGGTAAATTAGCAATGTTGTTAAAACAACATCTTTTCTGGATAGCTCCATGTGTGCCCATGTGAGCTTGGCCAAGTAAGTGTGTGTGCCGGCATAGATTTCCCAGTGTAACCTCATTGTGTGAGTGTGATAAAGACACAGATTTCACATAAGTCAAAGCTTTAACCAATCAGAAGAGCTGTCTGACACCAGGGCCTGAAACCTACTAATAGCAGAGCAGGGCTTTCCATTCGCTTAAAGGGAGGTTTGTTCTGTCTTTATTGTCATTCAGCTGACTGACTGACAGTGTTTCCCCAAGGCGCAAGAAACAAGACAGGAGGCTGCACTGTACCACACACGTGCAAAGCTGCTCTGTCTCGCACACAAGTACAGACACACAGCAGCTGGATTCTTTAAAGCTGCCTGTCATCTGACAGAGAGGTGAGGGTAAGAGTAACATAGCTTCAGTCACACAGTGTAAGAAGACACACACATTCACACCTACACCGAGGGAGGGAGAAGCATATGCAGTAACAGAAAGTGTGTAATAGTCAGTGTATAAATAGTTACATGTTCAGACAGTTCTTCAGCATCATAATATCAAACTGTACATAATGCACACTGAAAAGAAACTGTTAGATTTTTTCATCTGCAACAATAAAAGCCACCTTGGTTTCCTCAATACAAAATATTAATCATTGATTCAAACTGATTCTTTCCAGGATCCTCATGACATTTTCACATTTCTTCTAAAGTGTGTGCAACCCTCTGCAATCACAATCATTAATCTGCTGCAGAGTTAGAGCTAAATGGTAAATGGCCTGTATTTATATAGCGCTTTACTAGTCCCTAAGGACCCCAAAGTGCTTTACATATCCAGTCATCCACACATTCACACACACATTCACACACTGGTGATGGCAGCTACATTGTAGCCACAGCCACCCTGGGGCGCACTGACAGAGGCGAGGCTGCCGGACACTGGCGCCACCGGGCCCTCTGACCACCACCAGTAGGCAACGGGTGAAGTGTCTCGCCCAAGGACACAACGACCGAGACTGTCCAAGCCGGGGCTCGAACCGGCAACCTTCCGATTACAAGGCGAACTCCCAACTCTTGAGCCACGATCGCCCCTAAGCTAGAATCCACTGATAATTAACCACTTTCCCTTTCTTCCTGCACCAGATCTACTCTACACTGTCTTTAAAGTCAGCTCCAAAGAAACACCTTCTGCATTGCGTCATTTAAACGCTGTCTTTATGGCCTTGTATGTTCCACTGCATTATAATAACCCTCTGTCCAACAGATCATCACAGGCCTTTGAACAGGAAATGTCTTTTTCTCCTTCTCAGGCCTCCTTCCATCACTCCTTCTCTCCTCCCTTTCTCTTCCTAATCAAAGAGAGGAGCAATTCTTTACAGAAGAGAATGGAATTACCTCCGCCATGGACTTGGACCTCTCTATCATTCGGTATCTCTCTCCCTCTATCATTCTCTATTCTGCTCTGGCGTGCCCTATACTCACTCCAAAGTGGGGCTAAATATTAAGTTCAAGGAGGTTACGCAAACACGTTGAAACAGCCATCCTTGGCCTAAATATTACCCTCAAACCTTCAATTACCCGCCTTGCCTCTCTCCCCTCATCCCCCTCGCCTTTCCTGTCCTCGGCATGGGTTCTCTCTCACTCCGGTCATCTAACTTCAGCCTGGAAATACAGTGCGCACTCATGACGCGGGGCCAAAAGGCCTTAAAAATGTCAGGGGCAGAGAGTCCAACATTGTGGTGCACTGTAACACATACACACATACAAAGCTTCACCCAAAATACACATGTACACACAATCCGATGAAAGACGGGTCCACAAAACAGTGAGAGCGAGTACCCCTGGTGTATTTTCTCTGAGTTCCAAATGCAGGCCCTGGCGGTGGACCACAGCTGAACCACAGCCGACATGCGGTGGGATGGGAGGCCACCACACTCACTTCCCTTAAAGAAGCAATAGACACGCACACACACAAACAGGGGATCACAAAAAGACACAGGCATTAAATCAGACACACACACACATGTTCAGCATTTTTCTGGACAGGACTGTCATGACGATAGGTCCGTGTTTAAAAAGCAGTTTGAGGTGAAGGGACAGATCTGTATGGGCTGTTTCCCACAATGCTTTGCCAGACAATTACACAACCCAATTAATGTGGTTACTACAGCACAGCTAGGACTTCACTCTAAGCAAACTGTGTATGTACGTGTGCGTGATAAAGAAGATGCGTGTACTCTCCTTTGGCCGGTATTACTCTCAGAATTATAGCTTTCGTTGGAGCTTACACTCGTCTATTTCCCGTCACTGTGTAAAGGACACACAAGGTCACACTAACATTCACCCCACACTCCATCAGCCAATCGGAGTTATTTCCAATCACAGCCACATGAGCTCAGGGAATATAAAAGCTGCATAACTAGACTGTGCTCGCTACTAAAACAGCTCCTTTCAAAGAATTAACAGTAAATAAATGCTGCGACACAGTTGTGTTTTACAAAACCGGTTATGAAATTTAATTACATAGAAGTAATGAGTTGTACCCATATACATCATAAAATATGGGGCCAGACAGAAAGTCTATGAAATGTACAAATGTGCACACACAGGGGTCTAGGTGAGGGTGTTGATTAAAAGAGTCGTGCCAGGTCTGGACAAGTCTGCTCATATTTAGACAGATCAGTGAGGATCATGGGATCAAAGGAAACATGATTACTACCTGGCCTTCTGATTTAAAAAAATCACTATTATTTCCCCGTCAGTAAAAACAGGAATACATATTTCAGCATGTTCGCTCTATGGCTCTCACGCACGCACACAGGCACGCACATGCGAAAGCAACACTCAGACAAACTCACGGGACATTTGCAGACACAATGACTTGCACCGGTGCACAGTGGACACGGAGGTAGACACAAGAACACACCTACATACACAGTCTCACACATACAACCGCGCCGCTCTGTAATCTGGGTAATTTGTACTTTGAAGCTAGTGTAGACAGATGATGGCCTCTGGAACATTCAGTCTGTTGTGTCACTGGATGTGCAGGTTCGCCGGTTGGTGTGAATTCCCAATAGACACATCCCCCACCCGCTACCCGAAAGTATAGCTGTTGTGAATAAGGTTCGTGTGAGAAGAGACACTGGCACAGCTTGTACTCTTCTCATTATTCCAATTCTTGTATGACTTCTTGTAAGACTGAGTGTGTGTGGCTTTGCAAACTTTATGAGGGTATGAAAATTAAAGCTGCAAGTGCCGACACACAGGCGCAGAAATGCACATGCAAGCATGAAACAGCAAAAGTGTGCGCCTTTTGATAATTGCAGCAGAGAGGGGAACTTTCTTCTCCTAACCTTGAGCTGCTCCCATCGAGACCAGTTTCCCTTCGTCTACTTTTCTCATGCATTGGAATTATAAATGAATCCACACACAATATTCATAGATAAACACACACAACGTCATAAATGCTCTGCTGGGCCTCCACCACACCTGTGCATAAATTCCAGCATACATCTGTTTTTTAATAAAGAGACCTGTGGCAGTGTGCAGTTACATGCTGCTGACAGACTCACTGATTTCCAGATAGATAACATACACATCCAACTCAGCTCCCTTGGCACATTACATCACAGTTATTTTAATAATGGCTTCAACTGAGTCCTTTTTCTGGCTATGATTACATATAGGAGATTGTGTGTCTGCATGAATGTTCTTTCTTTTTTTTACTCCTTTACTATTAAATTATCACTTTGTGGTCATCTCAATGTAATTTTAAGAGTCTGAGGAGTTTAAGTTCATTATAATGTTGTTCTAAACACACGTTGGGCGCCTTATGAGGGCTACATTAAATGTCAAAGATAAAAAGAAATTCAAACTGCATCCACAGTATGTATGCAAGTGTGTGTGCATCCTGTGAGGAGGCAGCTAGTACTGTGTTGTTCTGTGTAGATATGTGATGTTGCTCCATTAACACTGCAAAGTTGTGGATGAGGGTGGGATCTTTTTTTTTGGTTTATGGTCTCTCACCCACCACTTAGCTGCTCTTTGTCAAAGCCATTCTGACAATGTGTTCAGGTATAATACAGCCCAAAGAGCTTCCTACAACAATCTGTGTCACGTGTGGATGTCTTCCCTTTCCCCTGTGAATTCCCTAACACTAAATCTGACTGTTTGACACGGCAGAGAAAATGCAGGTGTGTTTTTGTGTTTCCTGGATCTTAAAGGAAAACACGCTGATATACTAGAGAAAGACGATATTACAGATGGGAAAAGAGCTCAGAAAAGGTTTAAAACATTACTTACAACTAAAAAAAATAAGAAATAAAGGTCTCATTTTAGAGCTGTACAGTGATGCATTAACAAACAGCTTTCTTTTTTCTTTGTCTGAAAAAGGCCTGGAGACCACCTCGGTGCTGCAGAAGATCTGCTGCATAGGTGCAGACACATGTGCAAACATTGTGACATCTCTCTGCGTCACAGAACAGCAACACTGAAAGAAGGTGAGGAGCATTTTAGCATGCAAGAAAGATATGTTTATTGCTCTTTTATCTGCAGTCATGCAGTCAGACATACCAGGAAATTGCTCAGAAGTTTGGGGAACAATTGGCACGAAAAGCCTGTAGCTGACATGTCAGGATGTCTACAGTGCGGTGTGCGTGCAGACACGTGGGCTTGTGTTTCTCTGTATATGTGTATGAAAGCTTTCAGTGTTTATCCCGCTTGGTTCTGTTTTTGCCAATGTGTCCGTGTACACATTCACGAGTTTATCATGCACTGAGCTCCCGGAGTGACATGTCAGGACACTGATGTTAGGAAACTGAGACACTCTGAGCCTGATAAACAAACCATGCCGGGAGGAGGACCTAAACAATGTTCCGCAATTGCTTTATTGCTCAGTGTTTGCCCTAGGTGTCACGTTACTGAGATCTTCAGCACCATAAAAGCGTTCTCTATGGTTCAGGCTTGTGTTAGAGTGTGTGTTTGCTCTGGCAGAGGCTCCCTTGTGACTGGTTATATTGGACATGCTCAAACAAAGCCAAACACACAACAGGAGCCACAAGCAATTAGGCCTGCCATAGAGCATAACTCTCTGAACACCCTCTGATTTCCCCTCACCATCTACTAATTTCCCTCTCTACTTACGCATTTTGCACTACCATCCAACATCCACAACTCACACTAAGAGGTTAGCCTCTGCTACATTTGTGCTCTGCTCCGTGCACTTATCCTCGGTGACATTTGTGGCAACAATACCATTTGCCTTTATGTCGTCTTTCGGCATAAAATGTTAACGTCAGACAGCAGAACACTGCTGACTGGCAAGGAAAGGCTTGTAATGCTAGCAGGCAGTCTAATCCTTCGGATTAATATAAATTAAGATGGTTTAGTTTGAGAGTCAGCGTCTTCATTTCATCCTGTCAAAGAGACATTTGTTTTTACCCAAACTATGACAACAATCCTTCTCCTTCTACTTTCTCTTCTATTGTTTGGTGCAATGTGAAACATTACATGCTTTACATTTCTGCTACCTAATTCTCAATTCCTTCCTGTATAGTAAACAAGTAAAGTCAGACATAAACTGATGGACATTCATTTTGAATTAGATCCCCTGAAGCCTGAGCAGAGGTTGATATCTCATTGCTTGTGGCTTGGACAGGAGACAAAGTGAAGATCTGTTTCAAATCAATGTAAGAAAAACGGGTAAACTCAATCTTGGTCAACCCCTTTCTCTTTCTGCCCCCAACCCTTGTGCTCCTCTCTCTTTGTCTTCCTGATCCTCTCTTGCTGTTTTTGGGCGTCTCTTTGGCCTTCCGTCACTAAACACCTCATAAGAGAGACATCACTTTGTGCATGACGACAGGACGAAGAGATGGAACGGTGCTGCGAGTGTGTTTCTTCTACAGAGGCCCCCAAAGAGGTTTCAGCAAGCCTCAATGGCACTCAGAGAATTCCCAATTTAGATCTACGGAGGATTCCCACAACAGCAAAGACTGTGGTAGACGTACAGCTTCCACAGGAAAAAGGAAAAAGCTAAAAACCTAATTTTAAGACTGACTTGACTGGTGATTTGATTCACGCAGTGCAGTACATGCAGTTTTCAAGCCGCTGTGACCACGGAGATTTAAGTCAATTTAGACAAGGCTTCAAATTAACTCCACAAAAATGTGACCAAAGGTGAAAGGTACTTCACGATGGCTGCCTAGTCTTGCTCAATGATAGTATGCGTGCTCTTACACATATACTCGCACCAAAGTTGCATTAATTAATTACCATTATTTTAATTCTCATTTATTTCTGAATAGGTCGATATGAATTCCTCGCTGCTTGTCCCGTGTGTGTGTATAAACCTTTTGTAGTGGCTAATGTAGCCATACACACACATGTTCTTTATGGGAAAGCTAATGGAGCCGAGTTCTTCCTGTCTGTGTGATGTGGTTCACTGTCGTTTGATGTGCTCAGGAATCTTGAATAGGAGAGCACCCCGAGCTGATCTTATCACATAAAAGCCCTCGCAATGGAAGAAGACACTCAACTCTGTTTTTTAACTTAATAGAGATCTGGGTCCCTGCTCCTGCATGTGTGCGTGTAACTGAGCCCTCGTGCACGTGCGCACCATTTCTCTAATTCAATCGAGTGTGTAACCTGAGGCCAAACACACACATTTGATTTCAGTAAATCCTGAACCTGGAGACCTGTGTCAAGAATGGATCGGAGACATGTCAGATACGTCAGTGTGCGTTACTGCGAGTGTGTGTGTGTGTGTGCGTGTGCGTGTGCGTGTGCGTGTGTGTGTGTGGGAAGGGAGCATAAGAAGCACAGGAAAAAAACAGAGATTTCACTTTTGTTATTTCTTTTTTGATTTTGCATTGAAATTACATCATATGTGACAAGTGTGTGTGTTTAAGATGCACGCATTTGAGCACACCTGTTTTGATGTTCTTGTTGAGTTTTAACCTTTTAAAAACTACGACGGCTGGTTTTGTGCTCATGTTCTTTGTGTTTGCTTACAGGCTCAAGGCGTAGTCAGTCCATGCCTTAGCTATATTGTCATTTGCCAGATAGTCTGCTCAAGTTCAACTGCACTGACACGCCAAGAGCTGCACTACAGTTTACTTAAGTTTTGAGTTTTATTAAAGTATAAATGTATGAAAAGCACGTAGTCTTCATTCAAAAGATGACAGTGTTAAAAATCCTGCGACCCAGCGGTCACGACTGCTTTAGATCATCATCAAGTACGATTCGAGAGCAGTCGAACTCTTTTTAAGTAGCAAAAAATGCTTCGTCACTCATCTAAGTGACTTCTTCAGTCCTCACCACGTCCGTAAGAACAGAATCAACTCTCTGGAATTTCCTTTCCCGGATGATTGAACGCGCGTCAAGACATCTTTAACTTGCAAAGAAAACTGAAGGATCCATCAAAGGTTTGAACAGGTAAGCTTACCCACAGAGAGAAATGCAAGAGAACACAGCCTAATATTAACGTCATGCTTTCAACAAAGGTCTCACACATCATAATAACTTAAACATGCACAGCCTCTTATGAAGGCATTTATTAGTGCCTCAGTTCTACACACACACACTGTTAATATTCTGTGTTTCATCAGACTCAAAGCCGCGCCATTGTCTTTGCTCAGATCCCCTCCAGTCATTCTTGTCTCTGCAAGCTGTTGTTTGTTTAGCGGTGACCAGTCCTGTCTCTACGCAGTCTGTCCGCCCACATTAAGGCCTCTTCTGTCTTATTGATGCGAGCTTTAAAGAGGAAGGACTATACAGATTAAACTGTGGTTGCCATCCTGAATAGATGTGACGCACGTACCAAATAAACTTTGGTTTTTAGTTTTTTTTTTTTAGTTTTCTTTCTTCATTCTTTCTCTTTTTGCTGGGATTTGTTTGTTTTTTTTTCTTTGGACAGTAACTGTGATGTTATAAAAATGAGACAAAACGTTTTATTGCAGAGTTGTGAAAGTTAACAGTGTCTGGATGCTTGTGAATGTTAATTTCTTACCACAAACAAATAAGGCAAATGTGGTTTCTTTGCTTTTATAAGATTTGAAGTCTTAGTGGCGGGCTTAAATTCAGCGACCTCCTTTCCCTCAAGGTTTCATTTTTGTTTTCTTCTTTTTTCTCTTTCCACACTTCTTCTTTCATTTCCTCTCCCCTCCTCTGATTTCTTCTTATATTTCTTCTGTCCTTTCTAGTCTTAAACTCTGGATACCCACTGGCCTCGAGAGAACAGTCATGTTTCCAATATGTCTCCATTTAGCAGAAACCAAATGAACAAGAGCAGGGCCAAAACAAGAGCAGGAAAAATCATCACACAGCCACTGGCACAATCTGCTTATCTTTCACTGCTAATAGCTTTCATGCTCATTCCTTCTGTGTGCACACATGCATGCACGTGCGCCCATGCACACACACACACACGCAGGGAAATTCATGTATTCACATGTTGTTCTTTACACAAAAACACATTCAGATCAGTGAGGATACACATGCTCATCCAAACTTGCTTGGGCTGTTTCCTACCTCTGCCGAGAAGTACATAATGATAATTACAGTTTGGGCCTATATCCCTGAATTAACCAGATCAGACACACACACAAGTTCCAGAAATGCCAGGGGCTGCTGTGGTGTATACTGACTGAAGCGCAGTGTTTGAGAAGTCCTGTGCTGGGGAAGTGGTCCGTTCAGCCATTGTTCTCTATTAAAACCTCCTGGGAGCCATCTAAGCAAGACTGAGAGATGTGCAGGGCCAATAAAAACTCCAGTCAGACCAACAAAGAGTCAGAAAGACGACACACTTTATTAGGGTGTTATTTAACAATACGTTACTGTGACCGAAGAGCACTAGATGAGATCGCGCAGAAGTAAAGCTGCAGACACAAAGTCCTTAATATTGCGCTGTGAGACACTCATACGATAAAGACAGACAGACGTCAGCCAGAGAAGCCGCAGAGGAGAAAAACAGGAGCCGGAGCTCAGGTGTGTGTGCCAACCGCAGAGGCTTGGAGGTGTTTACAGTGTGAATATATGCCAGTAAGCCTCATTGACTCACTTGTGTGGGTATACCAGTTTTTCATGTGCCCATAATGGTAAACCATGAGGGTATTTCACTAAGCCACTCTTTTAAGGGCTGTTTTACAACGCAGCACATTCAACAACATATTACATGCAGCTGCATTTAAAACGGTTTTCTTCCATTCTAAAATCGCTCGCTGCACACTCTCTATTCACTCTCAGTTCACGCTTCCATCTGTCAAACTAAATGCACAGTTGTGTATTAATCTAATTTTAAATTCTAACTGGATTTATGAGCATTTATATCTGCACAAGCACTTCCTCTCTTGACTGCCCTTTCTTCTTTTCATTCCTTTAGCGACCCTGAGGGCAGGACCATTGTTTAGAAGGGCGTCACTGGTCCCCTCTGGGTGCTGTGTCCCGGGCTGCCTCTTTATGGCTGCAAGGCCCACCTAATCAATTGCCCACTCCTGCGCACACAATTAGTCTTGAGATTTATACAGCCGGGTAAACTTAGGGGTGTTAGTCTCCCTAAGGCCAATCAGCATTCATGGGCTTTCCAGAGAGTTCTCCTTATACGCTGGCCAAACGACACTAATAAGCTTTAAGTGTGTGTGTGCGCGTGCATGCAAGCGTGTGCACGTGTTTGCGACTGACACTAATTAGCAGCGCTGGTGCACCTATTTCCTCAGCACCATTTCCTGTGATAGTAATTATTAGGTATGTGTGATAAATTCCAGGCCCTCTTCCACCCGTCCTGAGATAAAACAAGAGGAGAACAGACAAAAAAGAGAGGCGGGAGAACGTTTCATACTCAGAGGAAGTTAAGTAGGTCAGTGTTAAAAGAGCGATGAAGCAAAAGTCGGAAGAGATACTGAAAGAATGATTTTACTCAAGTGGGGAACTCGGTACATAGTTGAAGGCAGTTTCCACATGCAACATTCCCCCATTGGCTCCTTGATGTGGCCTCCCTGTCTTTCCTTATGATTGTCAATCACTGCATTCCTTTTGCATGTGTGTGTGTTTTTTAAATCTTTTTCACTTCTTTTCTTTTCCTAATCACTCCAACTTCAATATGTCATTTATCAGATTAGGACAAAAATTGCGTCTTTCTTTGGAAAGACTCTTCCATCTCTATCAGTTTAACAAAACACGTATATCCACTGTCGACCCTCAGCAGACATCCTCAGAGTGTCACAGTTCATCACCACTTTTATGAGCCTTCATCTCACTTACGCTTTAACTTAAGGAGACAATGCCACTTCTCATAGCCACTCCATGGTTCTTGAAACCTCACTGGTACCTCGGCCCAGCAGTTCTCACACTGACGCTTACAGAGAGTGTACATCTGTGCAGCAGCCATGCAAAACTCAAACCAGGGTTTACAAACTGTGCAGAACTTCCAAATCATATTTAATGGGTAAGTCGGTGCTTGCCAAGCACGCTATCTGACTATAGGCACCAGTAAAATATTAATAAGTAGTGATAAAATATAACCATAATTGATGTTAAAACAGCCCAACTTGTGGCATGAGCAGATTTGGGTCCAGGAGAAAATGGCTACAAAGATTTAGTGTTAAATATAGTATTCAAACTCTAAGAGTGTTAGCCGAGCCGAGCAGTATCCAACTTGAAAACCTAAATGCGTGAGCAAACTTTACATGTATCTCTGGACTATTTGTTTCCACCCTTGCGGCTCGCATTATAGGATCTAGAAAGAAGTCTCCATTACCTTACTATACCGAACAAGCGACTTGGAAGCATTTCCATGTGATGAAGTCCTCCATTGACAAAACCTCAAAGGACGAGTTGGAGGAGCTGGGTGGAGCCTGCCTAGGCCTTGACATAATAAGACACCTATAGGCTCAACAGCTGACACACACGTCGAAGGTAAACACATGTGTCAGAGGGCACAGGAGCATAGACAGACATGATGAATGGGCTGAAGATCCCACGAGGCGGCGCGCATACAAACTTGCTCAGAGAGGGGAAGGTGATGTGGAGTCAGCCCCTCCTCATCGCTGCAACACAGAGAATCCCATTCACATACGGCACTGACCCTCCATGTCTCATCATTACCTATCACAACAATGGTGCTATAACGCCACGCGGTAATTGTGCGCATATGGCTGTGCAAAGGTGCATAGGTGTGAGCATCCACTTCAAGTTCTTGTGTACAAAATGCTGTGACGTCATATATTTCCGTGAGCTCAGAGTCATTAGCAAAATGATGTCAGTATATGTGAATGTAATTTTTAGAAAAACCACAAAAACATAATATTGCCTATATTGGCTTGCTGAAGATATGAACGTGTAAATGAGGCTTTTCAGTCTAAAGGTGTGTGTGAGTGTGTGCACATGCTGCATTCATTTGTGTGTTCGTTTTTAAGTTTGTGAAAACCCGCGTGTGTGTGTCCAGGTCCCTGCGAGAGATCAGTGAGCAGGGACATGACCTTGCCAGTACAGCTGGTCTCTCTGTGTGTTTAGTCAGTGTAACCATGGCGATGGTGCTATGCAGACAGGATGTCTACATTGGGGATTTTGAAGTCATAACGTCGCTACTGCTCTAAGCTTCATTATGCCATGAGTTACTGTAAGCGGGCAGCAGATGGATATGTGACAGAATGTAATCTGGAGTTGTAATTGAGGTCTTGCTATGTTTCCACTGTGTAGAATATTTCATTTGCACTTGAGTGAAGACATGATAAAAGAAATGAGTGGTGGCATTTGACCTGAATTTACTTTTGTATAATCTCACACCATAACTGTTCAGAAGGCTTTCAAGCGTCAAGGACAAATGTGGGTATAATAGGATATAAAAAGCTTAAGGATCTTGTTTGTTATTTTCAGCCTTTCTGTCCAACATGTTATTTAGAACCTTTTTAGAGAAGAAGAAAAAGCAGACAGCTATATTAATGTCATATTTACAACGTCTCTTTATATGTTCATTTAGTTATTAAATTGGATTCTTATAGCAGTTACTGTCACAAAGAAACAGCTATTCAGAGTATATTTTCTCTGTGTTTAATCATTGCATTTAAAGCTTTCTATTTAATCTTACTTTAGTAGTTTAGATTTGTGTCCATCAAGCAATACCAGGAAGAAGTAGGAGATCACTTCGAGTAAATGTAAGTTAAGACATTTTTTGCCAAATATTCAAAGTAATAAAAAAGCCATCTTCAATGACAGAAGCACATAATATGATCGCCGACAGAGATATTAACATTAGCGAGTCTGTTGGGAAGTTCATTAGGAAACAAAAACCAATGACAAACTGCTGCAAGTACTAAAAGATGCTTGGAAGAACCTGCCTGCCAAGTGTCTTCAAAACTGTATAAGACTACTAAGGAAATCAAAGCTCTTTTGAACTAAATACTGACTTTATTTATTTAAAATAAAAAAAAACAATTGGTGGCCAATTACTTGAAAACATGCTCCACCTCTCCATGAATCGCTTCCTTATCGTGGTGGAGGGGTTTGTGTGACCCAGGGATCCCAGGGGCTATGTTGTCTGGGGGCTGTTGTCTGATTGGGAGGAACGGCCTCCCTGATCTGAACCCGAGCGGTGCTTTGTTACTGGACTTCTGTGCAAATCACAGTTTGGCCATAACGACACCTTGTTTGAAAATAAGAGTGTCCATAAGTGCACGTGGCACCAGGACGCTCTGGGCCGCAGGTCGATGATCGATTTTGTAATCGTATCACCAGACCTGCGACCATATGTTCTGGACACTCGAGTAAAGAGAGGGGCTGAGCTGTCAACTGATCACCACCTGGTGGTGAGTTGGATCAGGTGGCGGGGGAGGACGCTGGACAGACCTGGTGCACCTAAATGCGTAGTGAGGGTGTGCTGGGAACGTCTAGCAGAGGCCCCAGTCCGCGAGATCTTCAACGCACACCTCCGGCAGAGCTTCAACAGCATTCCGAGGGAGACTGGGGACATTGAGTCCAAATGGACCATGTTCAGCGTCTCCATTGCCGAAGCTGCTGCATTGAGCTGCGGCCGCAAGGTGGTTGGTGCCTGCTGTGGTGGTAATCCCCGAACCAAATGGTGGACACCAGAGGTGAAGGGAGCCACCAGGCTGAAGAAGGAGTCCTATCGGGCTTGGTTATCCTGTGGGACTCCGGAGGCAGCCGACAGGTATCGACAGGCCAAGCGGAATGCGGCTCGGGCAGTGGCTGAAGCAAAAACTCTGGTGTGGGAGGAGTTCAGAGAGGCCATGGAAAAAGACTTTCGGACTGCCTCGAAGAGATTCTGGCAAACCGTCAGGCGTCTCAGGAGGGGAAAGCGGTGCTCTACCTGCACTGTGTATAGTGCTGGCGGAGCGCTGCTGACGTCGACTGAGAAAATTGTCAGGCGGTGGAAGGAATACTTCGAGGACCTCCTTAATCCCACTGACACGTCTTCCGAGGAGGAAGCAGAGTCTGGGGATGAGGGGAATGACCCGCCAATTTCCGGGGGCGAGGTCACTGAGGCAGTTAAACAACTCCTTGGTGGCAGAGCCCCTGGTGTTGATGAGGTCCGCCCCGAGTTCCTGAAGGCTCTGGACGTTGTAGGGCTGTCCTGGTTGACACGCCTCTGCAATGTTGCGTGGAGATCAGGGGCAGTACCTGTGGCCTGGGGTGGTGGTCCCCATCTTTAAGAAAGGGGACCGGAGGGTGTGTTCCAACTACAGGGGGATCACACTCCTCAGCCTCCCTGGGAAAGTCTATGCCAGGGTGCTGGAAAGGAGAGTTCGTCTGCTAGTCGAACCTCGGATACAGGAGGAACAATGCAGTTTTCGTCCTGGTCGCGGAACACTGGACCAGCTCTTTATCCTCTCGAGGATACTTGAGGGTGCATGGGAGTTTGCCCAACCAGTCTACATGTGTTTTGTGGACTTGGAGAAGGCATTCGACCGTGTCCCTCGGGGTGTCCTGTGGGAGGTGTTGCGGGAGTATGGGGTGTCTGGCCCATTGCTACGGGCCATTCGATCCCTATACAACCGTTGTAAGAGCTTGGTTCGCATTGCCGGCAATAAGTCGGACTCGTCCCGGTGGGTGATGGGCTCCGCCAGGGCTGCCCTTTGTCTCCGGTTCGGTTCATAATTTTTATGGACAGGATTTCTAGGCGCAGCCAAGTGGTGGAGGGCTTTCGCTTTGGTGGCCTCAGAATCTCATCTCTGCTTTGATGTGGTTCTGTTGGCTTCATCGGGTGAGGGCCTCCAGCTCGCACTGGAACAGTTCGCAGCCGAGTGTGAAGCAGCGGGAATGAGGATCAGCACCTCCAAATCTGAGGCCATGGTTCTCAGCCGAAAAAGAGTGCCCACTCCGGGTCGGGGATGAGTTCCTGCCCCAAGTGGAGGAGTTCAAGTATCTCGGGGTCTTGTTCGCGAGTTTGGGAGAAGGGAGCCGGAGATCGACAGACGGATTGGTGCGGCGGCTGCAGTAATGCGGATGCTGCACCGGTCCGTCGTGGTGAAGAGGGAGCTGAGTGTAAAAGCGAAGCTCTCAATTTACCGATCGATCTACGTCCCTACCCTCACCTATGGCCACGAGCTGTGGGTAGTGACCGAAAGAACGAGATCGCGGATACAAGCGGCGGAAATGAGCTTCCTCCGAAGGGTGGCTGGCCTCTCCCTTAGAGATAGGGTGAGAAGTTCGGCCATCCGGGAGGGGCTCAGAGTAGAGCCGCTGCTGCTCCACATCGAAAGGAGCCAGCTGAGGTGGTTCGGGCATCTGACAAGGATGCCCCCTGGGCGCCTCCTGGGTGAGGTGTTCCAGGCGTGTCCCACTGGGAGGAGGCCCCGGGGCAGACCCAGGACACGCTGGAGAGATTATATCTCTCGGCTGGCCTGGGAACGCCTTGGTGTTCCCCCGGATAAGCTGGAGGAGGTGGCTGGGGAGAGGGAGGTCTGGGCCTCTCTGCTTAGGCTGCTGCCCCCGCGACCCGGCCCCGGACAAAGCGGATGAAGATGGATGGATGGATGCTCCACATGAAAAGTAAAAATATTTAAAAGGTATGCGTTCTTTGTTTCAGTGTGATGCAGGTATTTGCTGATATATGTTGTGCTAAAGTTGGTCATTTTACTCCAACAACTGCTCTTCATATGGCTCTTCCAACTCTTTACAGCTATAGTTCAGCTTCACCTTTCTTTCTTCCACCACTCCCTACATCCATCAGTCCCTCCATCAATCCCTGGCCCAGCATATCATTCTCCATCATGTACTATTTCCTCCCTAAATCTATGATACAACTTCCTCTTTTCCTCATTCTGTCTTGTAATTTTTTCCTCCATCTCTTAACTTTTCAACTTGCCACTTAGCTACCCCAAAGAAGTTCCGCTTTATCAACTCTGCATCGAAGCTGCCACTGTTTTTCCCCCCTTTCTTTCCACTATCGTCGTTTCCATCACTGAAATGTAAACAGAGATAATATCACCTACATTCCCAAAGTCTATAGAAGGATCAGGTTCAGTAAGCCACTGCGATGTTGTGGCATATATAGTTTTATCCTATTCAGACTATGGAAACATCTCAATGACTAGCTATTCAAAATGTCCAAACACATAATTTCTCTATTGTGCACCTATACCCCATGACCCAAGACTTGTTTAATGACTAGCTCCTCCAGAGGCCATCTGTGTGAGTGTGAGTGTTTGTATGTGTGTGTGAATATTGTACAGTGTGGTGGAAACTCAATCTGGTGTGGGGTGACAGAGGAGACCTGCAGTGTTCTTAAGCATTAAGCATTCAGCTATATAGCTATATCTGTAAAAGGCAAATATGAAAATGCTCTCCCTCTCTCTTTCTCACACACACACACACACACACACACACACACACACACACACACACACACACACACACACACACACACACACACACACACACACACACACACACACGATGAACAGGGAAACCCAGAATGCAATGAGAGTATTGAAAATGCTTTTTCCTTCCTTGTCTCTTTCATTAACAGTGTTGAAAAGCCAAGAGTTCTCTACCTCCCTCTGGCTTACACACACACACACACACACACACACACACACACACACACACAGACACACACACGCACACATATATATGCACACATTAAAGACACACACAGAAAGCTCTCCAATTCATTGGAGACGTGCCTCACATGGTTTGCTTCAGCTGGTCTTCTTGACAAATGCCACATTACAGCAGAGGGAAGGAGAAACTTGGCATGCAATCAAACTTCTCTCATGATTTAAGATTTGAAATGCTTCAGCATGTGCAGTCCCTCCATTCCACTCTCTGCTCCCTCTCATTCCCTCTTTCTGCCCGAATGTTTTCTGCTTTCCCCCTAACGTGTCTCGCTTGTTACCTCTCTTTCATTGCTCTATCTTTCCTGTTTAGCTTTCCCTCTGCTAACTTGGAGCAGAGCTGTGCTCTGGGAATATGGCCCCTTTTAAAGGAGTAAGCCACAGTTTGTGTAAGTATGTGCATGTCTGCAGACGTGAGTGATTATATGCGAGTTCCACTGAGGCTGTGTGTACGTTCTGCAAGTGTATCTTTGCAGCTTGTTCAGCTGTGTGTCAGTCTCACGAAGCTTTGCCCTTTGCAGTTCAACAGTCCTTTAATCCTCATCACCAGTGACCCCTAACCCCTGCTTCTAACCTCTTCACGCACACACACACTTAACCGTGTACAACAGACCACACACACAAACATGCACATTCATGCCTCTCATGTCCCCTTATCAATGGCACATTTCTAAAGGTCTTACCAATGCAGGCTTGAACAAAAGCTGAAGGTTCTACTTTGTTGTTTTTGTTGTTCATGTCAGCGAATCATCACAACAACCTTCTTCCTCAGATATATTTCTAATAAAATCAATATAAGCTACCGGACCACTAACTCACTAAAATAATCACATGCTACTTTGCTGAGCATTTTTCTATACTGTACGTAGACCACGCTTTCTGACTTTATCATATGTTATTCATTTCCACTGATAAACATTCCCAGTAATGCTTGGAGGGTGGAAATTGAAACAGACAGGAAGGTGGTTTGTATCAGCAGTGTGTGTGTTTGTGTGTGTGTATGAAGATAGACAGGCAAAGGGCACCCTGCTGTCAGTAGTCAGAAATACCCTATACAGCTATATGTACATCAGATATGTGTGGTCTGAAGAGCTGAAGCCACAGTAGGCTTTAACAATTGTGTTTTCAATACATACAGAATGTGCCAGCCTTCTCTTTTGTACTGCACTGAGTAGCTGACATTAAAGGCATTTCTCCGCAGCACATGACAAGCAGATATGTGGTTCCATGCTCCTTCAATCAGAGCGCTCAAAGCAAACGCACATGTAGCCAA
Organism: Aulonocara sp. 'chitande type north' Nkhata Bay; assembly: GCF_057382095.1. Taxonomy (NCBI): domain Eukaryota; kingdom Metazoa; phylum Chordata; class Actinopteri; order Cichliformes; family Cichlidae; genus Aulonocara; species Aulonocara sp. 'chitande type north' Nkhata Bay. The sequence continues at coordinate 586,115 of NC_141363.1, read as the reverse complement.
GCCACTTGCAGATCACTGAACTCACTCACACATCCATACACAACCACTGACATACACTCACACATGGAAATGCAAACAGTTCTACACATCCTCCTCGTAAGCTTCCTTCTGCTCTAACTCCCTCTGTGTCACAAAGACACACGAAGCAAGAGCTGCACACAAATCTAAGACTACACCACCTGTCCTCAATAAACTGAACTTTTCACGAGGCACCTTTAGACAACGGCTGATCCTGCTTCAGAATACACCTCAGAGCTGATGTCTATATCACACTCAAACACGAACGCATATGTGAACAGGTGAGCAGATAAATGTGCCTAATACAATATTAGACACAGGTTTATGAGCTGCAGTGAAAAAAATGCTGCTATTTTTACAAATGTTCTTGATAAAACAGTGAGTAAATCATGCCAGTGCCCATCATACCATGCCAAAAAAAGAAAATCTACTTTTATGGGCTGTCAGTCACTTGCACTCACACTTTTAGTGTACTTTTATCCCCCCTTCGGAGGCAGCTGTGGCTCAGGAGGTACAGCAGGTCGTCTACCAATCGGAGGGTCAGGGGTTCGATCCTCCAACTTGCATGTCAAAGTATCCTTGGACAATATACTTAACCAAGAGTTCCCCTGAATGCATTTATTATAGTGTTTGTGAACATTAAGTTAGTGCTTATGCACAGAAAAGGGCTTTTGTATGAAAGGGTGAATGAGGTTTGTAGCAAGAAAGTGTTTAAACTGAGTAGAAAAGTGTAGAATCGCTCACTACCAGTCGATATGGTAGCTCCGTGTCAACACGTGGGGTACTGGGGCAATAATTTAATTTTAAAAATGCATAACTAAGAAATTACTATGTAACTGAAAACATTAACTTGGGATCAACAATTTCTACTTGAGATACATTTGAATGGCATTTATGTAATAGTGTAATGGAGCCAAAAACAAAGATTAGAAAGTTAAAGGACAGTGGTTTAATTCCAGACTCTCCCAGTCTGCATGTTGATGTGTTCCCTGACTCAATACTGAACCCCAAACTGCCTCAGATGCATCAAATCACATGATTTTTAAAAAAGTAAAACATTTGATAATTAACTTCTTACAACTGAAATTATTCACACAGTCCTGATGTTTCAGGGAAATAATGTTAAACATGGTGTCCAGTGCTGTGACTTCTTACCTAAAAACATGGTGTATTTCTAAAGTAGTAATACAGCATGACTCAAATTTTTACCCCTCTGTTAGCATCTTATTACTAAAATATCCAGTGCTACTCATTTTACTACACATCTTGCACTGCAAGAACGTTGCCTTTAACTTTAACCTAAACAATAAGCACATGAAAATGGCACGTTTCTAATATTGTGACCTAAACCACAACACTAACCACTTTGTAAAGACAGATGTTTGGGCCGACAGCTGTACTCAATTCAGTTAAACTTCAACTAAAAGCTACCTAATGTAACTGAAAGTGAGTGCGGTATATGTAGACATGTAGGTGACTGCGACACTCACTTCATCTCCAGAATCTCCTCCAGCTGCTTTCGTCTCTCCTGTCGCAGACTGTTCAGATGTCCGTCTCTTTCATGCAGCGACTGCTGAGTGGAGGACAGACGCAGTTTTGTGGCGTCCAGCTCCTGGCGCGTCTTCTCCAAAGCTCCCATCAGCTCCTCCAGCTATTCAGTGGAAGACAAAGAAGGAAGGTGGTATAAACACACTAGAGGACCCACATTGATCCGTTCTTAATTATAAGATAAGTTTATAATAATACAAAGAAACATGTCTATTCTGCACTTATGCATGCACACTCACACACAGAAGTGAGCATGCTAAAGTAATTTGATATAGGACAAGTTATCTGCTGTCTGTGTGTGTGTCAAGAACGTGTGTTGGATTGCTAAAAGATGACATAAAATGACAGCCTAAACATTGAAAATCAATGGCCAGCTGACATTTAGGAGCAGGAGAAATTACTCGGGGTCACAGGTTAGCTGAGTGATTGTTCTGACCCTCTCCTCTCAACCCTCGCCTTTCACTTATCATATTCTCAAGTGCAGTTGTGCTTTAGAGCTGAGGATAATGATCAACCTCTTGACTGCATCCTCTGTATCTGCACACACATGTGTGTCTGACAGGATATGACCTCAGGGCGTCATTAGACAGGAAGTGTCTAATTGTCTAACAGCTAGCACTTCACAATAGGATGCAGTATTACTCAAGCATGTACAGATGTAAATGTAAAACAACAGGAACATACATTTATCATTGTTTACTTTTGATGAGCTGCTAATTTGTGATACAGGGTAAAAAAAATCTAAAGTTTGGAAGAAAAAAAGGAGAAAGAAAAATGCAGAGAAAAGGATTATTGGGGAAAACCACTGCATGGGGTAGGACATGAGAGAAAGGAATGGGCCTCTTTTATGAAGGAGCCAAATGGTTCACACATTTTCAGGACAGTTTCCATCTCCTCCAGTTTTCTAGGTGTGTTTCACAGATGTCAGCTTACGTGCTCACTCTTCATGAATATCACACGCTGAATACGAGAAGAAAAAAGCAAAGGGAGTGCGGAGCGCTGAAACTTAAACAGTACGGTTGGAAAATGACGACTTTCAGTCAAAACTTCTTCAAAATGTAACAAAATATTCAATATATTCAATAAAATACACCCCATAGCTCTGCCAAGAACAATTGACCTCAGTAGTTTCTAGCTGTTAATAGACCGAGCAACGTCAAAATATGCACGTCTCCAAACTTACACCATTTTAATATTCACTGTTTGATTCCAGGATCGAGTGCATACAAAGCCAATCTTTTCTTCTTGAAAGCCAAGGGTCACACACACAGCTCCACTTACACCCACCACATGCCTATCAACCCTCATGCACCAACTTTTCCCTTCCCAGTCCCTTATTAGTCCACCACCCAGGCTAGCCCTCACTTCACAATCACATCATTAATAAGGAATACAATGCATTTTAGTGAAATTAGGGACCTAATCAGCTTAGCAGTGAGCCTGTGCGTGCTAATTTAGCTCAACTTCAAGGCAAAGCCCCCCAGCCAGGCTAAGGCCTTCTAAGGCTGGCCCAAAGCCCCTTTAGTTGATAAGCTGATTGAGGGCTCAGAGGTAAGGGCCAAATCCCTCTTGTCCGTTTGCGTTGTGTTGCTGGTTCAAAGGCCTAGTTCAAACGCCACAGAGGGGAGAGCAAAACAGCAGAAATCAAGAACAAGAGAGAGAGAGCGCGGAGATAATTGCGTGAGACAACTTAAGAAGGCAGATGGGAACACGCAAGGCTCGGGACAGTGGCTGGACAGCAGAGATGATTGTATGAGAAAGACGAGAGGCAGAGGGAGTGAGAGACTTAGAAAACAAGGGTGTGAAAAAAAGTGACCCAGGGCATTACCCATGCTCCATTTCAGCAGGTCAGGCTGATGGAAGACTTTCAGCGCATTACACATCATGAGACTGATTACTCTGGGACAGAGGGGAGAAGAAAGAAGAAAATCAAGCAAAGAGTGAGGAGAGGAGGGGTGAGAATGTGAGTTTGGCAGGGCGGGCTGAAGCAGTGCCAGAGTCAGGTGATGTTTCAAAGGAACTGGTTCCTCTCTAAGTCGCTCCACGCACTCTTTTCCAGTCTCCAAGGCAAGACTGGTGATTGACTGACAACTGTCTAGTTTTAAAATGATGGCATGCTGAACCGCTCCCGTCTTATGTGGTAACGTTATTTTGGCTGACAAAGCTCACTCCTTTGACAGCGAACAGTGAGCATCGGTGACTGAGCACCTTGAGCACTCGGGCAGCTTTCCTTGTGTCAACAGTGTGGCTGTAACTCCATTCTAGTTCAGCTCGTGTCAAGTTCAGTCGCTAGTATGACCACACGCTGGCTCGGTATGTTTTCTATGCGTAGGGTTTGGATTGACTTATAATAAAGGCTTGTGACTATGGCTCGTGGGGTCAATGAATGTTAATGTGTCATCAGCTAGAAAAGGCTTTTCCTGAATCTTTGGGTAATCTCAGGTCACAGCTGAATCATTTACTTCTATGCGTGCAAAAAGTCCCTCAGACATAAATATACTTTTCTGACTTTGCAGTGAATCAGAATATTGTTTGATAAACACAGTATCCATGCTGAATGCAAGTCAAGCGTGCAAAAGTACAGAAATTGTGAAAAGAAGGGAGAAAAAAAACAAAAAAAAACAAGCCGCAGTTAGCGCTGGCGCTCGCAAAATTTTCTAAACTGAGTTTGACCTTCTCTTACTTTGCTGCTCCGGCCTCTCTTCATCTTTTAAACTCTCCCAGGAAGCACACGTGTGTGTTTGAGGCAATATAGCCGCCATTCTGCCTCAAAATGTTGGTTCTTGTTTTAACCGCCGATTGCTCTCATGTTACTTGTGGCACTCGTAAGTAATGCGAGGTCATTCTCATTCAAATGCATGCTCACACCGAGAGGAAACACACTCCCTTGCCTTGTTTCTCTTTCCCACCGCAGACACACCTACGTACACACACACACACACACACACACATACACGTAAACCTTTTTGGGGCCTGCTCAAAGTTGTAGACGGACCAGCAGGCAGCCAGAAAGGCAGCCAGATAAGCAGGACATGTGGTTAAAAGGGGCAACCTGTGCTCCATCAAGTCTCCAGCTTTGTCAGTCACTCTGCTTACAGAGACATAAACTCACAACATCTCAAACGTATGCTTACATTTTCAAAGATGCAAAGTTAACAAGAAAAAACGAAAGGAGGCCACTGGAAATTTTTCTCCTTTTTTTTGGTTTGAAATTTCAGTCAAGAAGAATAAAATAAACAAAAGAGTGTTTAGAGAATAAAAAGTAAATTAAGAAGAAAAAGCAATAACAGAGAGGAAACAAAAGGCAACTACCCATTTGGTAATAATGATATAATGGTCTGCCTGCAGCTACATTTTGAACCACATGGAGGCGCAGTTAAGTTTTGTTTTTTGCAGTGGTCCTGAAGTCCTGAATGATCTGATCAACTGATCACAGAGTTTAAAAGGTACACAAGGAAACCTGTGTGGAGAGCCTCGAGACTATCTGTGTGCATGCGTGCGAGTAAATGTATATGGTGGTATGGCGCCCGATACGCGTGCGCTACGCCGGGTAAACCTGTCTCTGGGCCTGAACCCGGGCAGCCTCCTCCTGTGCCCAGAGAGCCTCCCTATGTGCAGAGGTGTTCATGCTTTCTCTCAGTGCCCTCTCCAGCTCCATGATCCGCTCAGCTGTGTCCCGCATGGCATCCTGGGAAGCCAAAAGAGGAAGCTAGGGGCATGAAGATTTAAGGGGAGGGGTTTTGGAAGCAAAGCAGCAAAAAGCAGGAAGATGAATGTTTTTTCAGTATAGTTTGTTCTTAAATGTTCAAACGATTTGGTGCACAAATCATCTGCATTCACACTGCACTGTTTGGTCCTTTGCAAAAAAAAAAATCATTCTAGCTAAATCAGAAATGAAAGAAAAGAAAAACAAATCCTGCAGCTAGAGAAGCAAACAGACTTCCCACATGAAGAATTAGACACAGCCGAGACACAAGAGAGAGAGAAGTAGGGCAGAAAGAGTTTCTAAGTGCTGTGACCTTTGCTGCCATCCATGTGAGTGTGAGAATCTGTAGGTGTGGAGTAGACTGTGTGCATTTACATGCAGTTTGTGTGTGGCCTTTCACACCTATGGTGAGTGGAAGAAAAGGATCCGCTTCCACCCTGGTTGATGGAACTGTGAAAGAAAACACTGGACAGAAATAATAAACCCTCTGATTCTCCATCTCGCCACCTTTCTTTTTTTGTCAACTTTCTCTGCAGCACCGAAAGCGTTGACTCACTTTCTAGTTCACACGTTCACACTTTTCTGGGAGCACTACAGAAGCTTTGTGGACACGTGGACGAGGAAACAGTTTCCAGTGATTTTAAATGGTTAAACTAATGAACTGATAAAGCAAACTTATAAACTTCACACTAAACCCCAGATCTGAATTATAGAATTACAATCAAATTCTGGTTTGAACTCATATCAAACAATGAGCCTTTAACTATTACGGAAACATATAGTCCCATAATTCTCTGTAGAGTCACAGTGACACAAGATGACAATAAGAAGGGTATGTAAGAAAGAACAATTAATGGCAACACGCTACAAAATCTGTCCATAAGGAGCAACAAAAGTGTCACAAACCTGATATACTCATGCCTTACATCTACATGTAAAATATAAATGTGAACGAGGTATGTGAAAAGCAATAAGCACTGTTGAGTAATAGGGATGGCCGGACGCTCTCTAGGAAACGTGAGAATAAGTCTGGCTGACTGCTGTTAAAATGATATTTCATCTCAGAAATAGATGCTACATGTTTGTGAAAGTGAATATAATCTTTGAAAGAGTGGCATCAGCCAGCTTTAGCTGCCCTGTAAATGTGCACATGTCTCATGTCTGACAGGGATCTAGAAAATATTTTGTATTACAAGAGAAATCGCTTGTGATGGATTCCACACATGTAGTGAAAGTCATTTTATGAGACAGCGCCAGGAACACACAAGTTGCACATGAATAGCTTATTAAGTGCCTCCAATAAATACTAAAGAAGAGGAAATAAGTATAAGGTTGGTACAATTATCAGCCCATCAGTGCAGGAGGCTAACTCACTGAGCGAGTCAGTGGTGCAGACTAAAACTGCAGCAACAGGATTATCCGTAAGTGTGATGAAAACATTGCCAAGCCATCCGAATCACAAGTGGATACTTGTGGCACGTTACGTCGGCATGGCACAGCTGGAGGTGAGCGACAAACACCCACACGCACACACAGAGCCAGGCCGAGTGCGTCAACGGTCCGAAACTGTAATTGGATGTGACAGACAAGCAGTAACTCGATGCACCAGAATCAACAAGTACTGGTCTGACCCCACCCAACAGACAGAAACACGCACACACACACCCCACTGAGATGGGGCTGCCACTGCTGGACCCCTGAGTGTAACCTAACCAGAAAGCTGTGTCTGCCCCTGTATGAATGTGCACTATAAATGTGTCTGTGCATACATGTTTGCTTTAAGTTTTATTAGTAACACGAGAATATCGCTGGCTTTCAAGACTACAAAGAATGGGGAAAAATAGGGCAAGAAGATACAAAAGCACAGAGAACGGGGAGAAAAGTAAAGATAATTGCCTCTGCAGCAACAATCATCACCTAATTCCCCCAGGAAGGATCATTATGGCTCTGGTCTGTTCTGGCTTGATGAAGGGATTACGATCACTTACATAAACGAGCGGAGAGTGAGAGAATGCACATTTCCAGCAGCTGTGCACCTATGATCAGACATCTGTCTCAGTCTTTATGAACTGTTGTGTTTCATAATTTAAAATATGCTAAATATGTGTGCAGGGCCAGACATCTCATAAGTAATTTAGGTCCAGTTTACAGACTCTGGGAACAATCTTTTTTTTCTTCACATTTCCCCCTAAATCAAAAAACAAAACAAAAAACACAAAAAGAAGAAACCTTCCTTGCTATAATTCACTTTCAAAAACAGGTGAGCACCGAGGGTTGCTGATGCCTCTCAGTTACAGATAAAAGAGAAATAAAAGGCCGGTGTGAAGGTTTGAGGAGAATACTTCCGATGTGTTTTCTCTGTGTTTGTTAAGTGCAGCGTGGCGCGATGGAGACAATGGAGCAAAGAGATGTTATCGCTCCATCCCACATAAACTCTTCTGGCAAGATTGGGAGAGTTTGTTTGTGTGTGTTTACCCTTGGAGCGTGCTGTGTTCCTGATGGAGCCAGAGATAAGAGAGAGACAGAGAGCAGTGGAAAGAGAAAGGAAGAGGCCACAACCAGCCTCACCGCTGAGCAGACACAATCCGGTCGTAATGTCTGACGTCACTAGCCGTGTCTGGGTCTAAACTCCGCTGCAGGTCCATATATCAAACGATCACTGTGGCATTACTGTGAGTTGAAAAACTGTCTAAAGTCTTTCATCTTTAATAAAATGATCAGCATTCTGCTCTACCAGGTGTAACAACTGAGTTTAACATCCAGGCATCCATGAAAACGGAATTTATGACATTTAACGGAGTTAGAAGTTAGCAGGGAGTTAGCTCGCTAGCTTCTATCTAAATACAATATAGCATGTCCTGACTGCGGGGTTTTGGAAACAAATTCAAACGTACAGCTCTGTTATCACTTCCAACATAAATGAAGACAGAAACTAAACAGCAGTGACGTTTGTAGGGTTACTGAAGTTGGGCTAGCTGGTATATAATGATGTGCTACGTGACCGCTAGCGACACAGCTATGTTAGCATAATATAAACAAGCTAACTTTTTTTCCACTCGATAAAAGTTAACGTGAGTGTTCTCGGTGGTCAGGAACAAATGTAATCGCATGGCAGGATGCTGTAAAAGGACCAAACTTCAGCCAGGAGAACAACTGAGATAATCCATCCACAATACGAGGTTAGTCATTCATATACTGCTGTTACATCCTAAGGTTTTAAAAACTGAGCTTAAATAAATGATTAGCGGTAATAAAAGCTGAGGTCAACAGTGATCACTGACTGTTTTAGGAGCTTTTTGAGATCAAATAGAAGAAAATACAAAACATTAAACATGTTAACAACACAAAAGCCATATTAAACGCAGACTACTTTAGACCCGGAAGTAGGATTCGTCACGTCATCACTTAACGACCGGATATACAGATTGTATGTTGTGTCTCCATAGCCAGTGAATATTTGATCTAATGTAACCTGACTTCAACATTTCAATGTTTTATTGGTATGCCTTTGTTGCATTTTTAACAAATTCCTCCTATATTTACCTCAAAATGTATTACATTAAATTGCTGTCTATTAGCTGACGTCTAAGAAACTTAAGTCTTATTCATGTTGGATTGATGTCCAAGTGATAAATTTCTTCTGAAACCTGCCCCAAAAATGGGGAAACGTTTTTCTTCAACTTAACTGCGCAATCGAATTGACTAAAATGTGGTGCACATGTGAAATCACTGTTAAAGTGGATTTTGCAATAACTCATAAGGATCAAAGGAGTCTTTGACGTCAGACGGTCTGGAGACAGAAATATCTATATTATAAACTGTTCTAATGGAGTTTGTGTGAATTTTATGTTCATTTTAAAACAAGTCTAAGACTCTACAGCCGCCTTTGTGGTTCAGTGAGACTATATCCTCAAAGCTTAAGCACAACATTGTTTTGGACTACATGTTAGCTTTGGCATAATCAAGACTGTCAAAGCTAGCATGCTCGTTTGTAACCGCACTATTGTTTGCCATGATTGTCCTTCTAGGTTAATGACATAGTAACAGTTATTAATGCCCAGAAATAGGTTGATGGGAATGTTCTCAATGAAGTGTATTAGAATTGAGGTTTTGCTGAAGGAGTTACCAACATGATTAAAATCATCTTGAGGAGACAAATGTGTGCCAAATTCATGAGATTTCATCCAGTGAACATTTAACTTTGAACCGCAAATGTTAAAAAGATGCAAAAGTTTGTTGTGGAAGAAGCTGGTAGATCATCAAAGTTAGGGTTTAAGCACTAAGTATAGTGGATGTCTGTATCGAGTTTCATGGCAATCCACTGAATAGTTCTCTAAATATCAAGATTAACCGAGAAAGCTTTAGAGCCATGCCGCTGGCACGGCTAAAAATCTGTGTTGAGACATGAAAGGAGTTAACGTTATAAAGCACGCATGGATAAGTGAAAGTATGCAAGAATGTTATGTAAGATGTCAGCACAAAAGGAATTACAGTCCAGTGAAAAAAAGAGCTTTCACAGGACACCATGTAGTGCTGTGGAAAACTAAGTACACCCACAGAATTAAGAAGGTGAGTAGCAGCAGCTTTTATAGTCTAGGTGTAACATATCTTTGTAAAAGCAGAAGTTTAATGGTCTGGAGCGTTCTGGTTCATCCTAACACAATCCCATAATCTTCCCAGTAGTGGGCGTCCCAGCAAATTCACCCCAAGGTCAGACTGTAAACAGAGTCTCAGAATAATTGCATTAAACCTAAGAGCTCCATCCCAGACAAGTATGGCTTGTTTGGAAGGGCTGTCAGGAGAAGGCCTCTTCTCTCTAAAAGAACATACTACTTCCTGTAGGTATGCACATTACCAACCAAACAAACTACACAACCTCTGCAACAACCTCAGGAGGGATGATGATTTGGGCTTTACAGCTACAGGACCTGAGCACTTTGCAGTTATGGAGTTAATCGTGAACTTGTCTGTACACGAAAGCATTCTAGAGTCAAATGTGACATGAATGCAACAGGACGATGAACCAAAGCTCAGCCCAAGTGCAATGCTGTGGTGGAATCATGTAGTCCTGTGAAAACTGTTCTGTGTATTGTTATGCAGAACATCTGGCTCAGATTACTTATTAAGAATGAGAGCAGCTGGAAAGAGCTGCTTTTTTTTCTTCTCTTGGCCACGCCCACCTCTCAGGTGCAGCCGGTTGCTCTGAAGACCGACTGAGGCTCTTGCCAGAGGAAACAGAAAAGAATAGCACAGGAAACCAGGAGGGTGGAGCATCACAGATCAATGACAATAAACAGGGATTTCAGTCTGATTGCATGTATCTGCTTGAAGATGAACATTTCCTTTGCTCAGTATTTTTTAATATATTCAATAACTACAAAAATAAATGGAAATAACAAAATTTTGCAGACCCGAGGCCTTTCTCAAAGCTTCTTATCCAAGATGCTTCTTCTCCAATCTCTCCCAATTGACATATCTGAGCGTCTGCCACATTTAGTGCCATCCCAAACATTAAATGATGTAGTCAACAAAAATGTGATGGTTATATTGTATTCAGGATAAATGATACTAATGATAACACTGCTAATAATATGCTATAATAATAATAATATTTAAAAAAAAATACGAATCAGAGATTTTCAGAAAGGGCTTTTTAAAGAACCTCAAAGAGCCGAGGAGAGTAAAAGAGATCACAAACATAAAGGCGAATGACCGTGTAAGCTTCGAAAACAAGCAGTAAAATCTGGTAAACACTGAAGGTCAACAAGAGTTAGAGTGATGTGGTCACCTCCACTGGAACGAGTTAAAAGACGAACAGCAGCACTTGGAGGCCTGTCTGACATTCAAGAGGAGCGCAAATATACTTTGCTGTAATCTAGAAAACGATTGATGTCATTTGAATGTAAAGTGCTGTATATTCATGGGGACTGTTGCTACAGCCAGCTCGACAGAGTTCAAAATATGAAGATGTTTACAAAAAATAGAGAAAGGCCACCAAAGGAGTTTGGAGTAAGTTTTATTTTTCGCACATGAAAGAAGGAAGTTTGTCCCAAAGCTTGCAGCTGTATTTATATGCTACACCTGAATCAAGGGCGCTTCGTTCAGCTGTTAGTGTAACTTCAAAAAGACTCGCACTAAGGACGCACTAGGTAAGGTCCGCTTCAGCGTGTCCCACGTCCCTGTACCTGACATGCACGTCATGTCTCTTTCCAGCAAAACTAATGTGTGTTTCACAGACACTGTTTAGATACAGAAATAGGAAGTTGAATGCTGGCTGCCAGAATACACAAATAGCAGAATAGTTCAGCAGAAAAACAGACTGAGAGAGACTCTTGGTCTGTTTGGCAGGAAGGTAAATGTACTTTACTTCATCCGTCCCCTGGGGATAACCTGGCATGGCTACACTCTGTATATTAACACCTCAGCCTGCAGACGAGTAGAAGTATACGTGTGCACTCACACAGTGAGTCAACACTCTTGTTGACGTCTAAGCAGGTAAGCAACTACACAAATTACATCAGAGAGGGTACATCATGAGGTCTGACTAGACACAGTGTGCTGCTATTCCCATGTGAGTCACCATGATGCAGTTTTTAGGTATGGAACTGAGTTTTGTTTCTGGTTAAGACTCTGAGATCTATGAATGGAGGGACTACAGCACAGCTAAGAAGAAGAAGAAATTCATCGACATCATTTGCAATTGGTGGTGAGAGGGGAAACAAAAACAGGTAGATGAACTGAGAATGAACCAAACTGAACTCTGCTGGTTGGAAACATGAAAAAGAATCCAAACATAACACTGACATAAACGTACGAACATAATCAAACCTGTGATAACGAGTGGGGATGTCCATCAATCAGGACGTCTTTCCTCATCTCGCCTGGCACCGTCTGCTTCTGGATGTTAGGAGACTTGATTTGTCTTCAGACAGAGAAAAATGGATGACAACAGATAAACAAGGAGTGTTTGTTATATCATATATCAATGATCAAAATCTGAAATACATTAAATGACTAAATTTAATGCTATGAGATATACGGTCATTTGAAAGTACAAAACTGCTTGCTTTTTTGACATATTTGAGCCTTTTAAAGACGACAATTATCCATAAAAATATTCATCAAAATGACCATTTTCTTCAACAAAAAAGAAAAGGGGAAATAATTAATCAAACCTTCAACACCATGCAAGTAGAATTCGAGGCAAGTAGAAAAAATGCTTATGGACGCCTACAGAATGAGTCTAGCAAGTGATTGCATGTACAAATGCAAGAAACTCTTCAAGATGCAGATGAAGACATGTTGCATGAATGAGCGGTCAGAAAACTCAACAAACAGATGCCACAAACACAGGCAACATCTTTTTAAGTCAAGAGTGGACTTGAGGCTTTCACCTCAGAAAAATAGTGCACCAGTTGAAATGTATTTTCTTAAAATGTATGACAAAACCAATTTTCCTTGAGGTTTTCTTCAAGTATATTGCCTTTGGACTTAGTTACTGTATCAAAGAGAATCAAAACATTATCCAACTATGCCAGAAAAGTGGAAGATTGTCATTATTAAGCCCCATCAGGAAACACATTTTTTGCATTTAAGCTATCCTTTGTATGAGGAACAATGGGAAGCCAGTGTGCAATCGGGGACCAAGATTTCTGCATCCTTATGTTGAAGTGTCCTTGGGCAAGAGACTAAAACCAAAGGACCTCCCTATGCACCCTTACAGGTTTCCATGTGTGCACGAGCTTTAAAAATATGTCTGTAAGTGCAGCTTGCAGTGCACTTTGAGTACAACGTAAAGGGGTGAAAAAGTATTAAAAACTAGAGTAGGTTAAGCACAGAGCACAAGTTAGCCTATATATCAAGTTGTTGGGCAGCACAGAGGCACATTGGTGGCCTCGCATCAAGGTTGTTGGGTTTAACCTGACAAACATGTCCAAAGATTGCTTGTCAGGTTAACTGGTGATTCTAACATTTGGTGTGATGGTAAATACTTACACAACACAAAAAATAACAATAATAACAGCAATAATACAAAAATTGGTGTGGGCATGGAAGAGCTGAGCCAAGGGTGAAGGAGTTTTCATGAAATTCATTATATTTCAGGGGGATAAATCATACAGAGTGAATGTTAAATGTCTGAACCTGTATTTACACATCCTAGCGTTATCAGAGGGGAAATCCTCGGCCTGCCCAGCACTGTGCAGCTGCAACTGATATCTGACCACTGGCACAACATGGTGCAAAACCGTGCTTTACTTGAAACAAAGAGGCTCTGAAGACGTTTTAAGTTAAAAGTTATAAATTATAATCAAAAGCATATAAATTAAAAAGTAAAACCTCTGACATTTATCCTCTGGTTCTGTGGTAAAACAGGTGCTTCCTAAGATGGAAACGATGGCTAAACTGGGAAAATTTCAAAGATTCTTGTGGCTAATGGGATTTTTTAAATGAATGGCTCCAGAGGGACAAACATGCAAAGTCTGGCCCTTGTGTCCACTTTTGAAAGATTGCTTCAACTATCAGCTGCACTGTGATGACGGGCGAAGGAGCGGCTCCCAGAGGAAACCAGCATAAACTTGGCGAGATCGTGCAAGCACCACATAGAAGGGGACGTTGTTTTCCACATGACGTGAACATATGTGCATAAATTACACTTCCTTGCAGTTTTTATTTTGCGTGTTTGCGTCTGCGTGTGTGTACCGACTATTGAGTACAGCACAATATTTAACACGTACAAATAAGTTCGCTTCATTGTCCTGTCTTGCTTTATCTGGCTTTATTTGTTTAGTTTTATTAGTTAAAACAAGTTCTGCATGCTTCATCTCAGAAGACTGCAGAGCTGCACTGTGTACAGTACATCAGGTAAGGATGAATGCTGTGTGCCGAGTCTTAGCAAGAAAGCAGACTGGGACAAGACAAGACACGACTGAGGTAGGTGAGACACTGCTGTGTAAATCTTTCAACAACAAAACACAAACATATGCAGACAGGAGATGCGAGCACATGCATGCGCACCACTGTGCACATAACCCACATTCTCCTTTTAAGAAATAAAATGCCACGAGTCTGATTACTGACAGAAACACACACATGGGTAGTAAATCTGCTGTCAGCGTTGTGTACTGCTCAGGTGCTGATTACAGAGTTGAACTGTGTAACCAGCCAGGATGGATATGTATTAACCTCCGCGCCAATCCCTGAGCCTTGGTATATGTGGCACACACATATTAGGTTTAAAAAAATATGGAAAACACACACAAGCCCTCACAGTAAACTCACTACTACTAGACACTCATTAACCACAAAATGCATGCACCCTGGTCTTAGGGTAGAGTTCATGTTTACTCACAAATATGCTCAAAATAGAATTAAAACACATCTCTGAGCTCCCAGTTAGGCCTTCGTACTTTAAGAGAAAAAGAAAATGAACAGAAAGTGCGAGAAAGCTGACAGTGACAAATTAGTGCTTAAGAGAACCCTCCAACACTGTAAACAAGCTGTGACCAAGCAGCTGCTAAAATGCGCCACATTATTATTCCACATCCACACTGGTGTGTTTATTCTGGGCGCAACCGACAAGCTGCCCCCACATGTGGGCAAATATTTGCTGTCACAGCCCTTAGTTGGAAGCATGTGTGTGTGCATGACTGTCTGTTTTCATGATTGATGTTGGTGTGCAATGAATGTGAAATATGTCTAATAAAAAGATGAATACATTTAACACCTTCTCACCTTGCCACACACACAACAGTAACCTTTAAAACCATTGAGGAAGTTTTGGTTATAATAACCAAACATCTCTAAAGTTAGAAATATCCTGTCTCAGAGTGACGCTAAAAAACTCACTCTTTATGCATTTATTACTTCCAGGCTGGACGACTGTAATTCATTATTATCAGGAAGTCCTAAAACCTCCCTGAAAAGCCTTCAGCTAATCCAAAATGCTGCAGCAAGAGTCCTGACAGGGACTAGAAAGAGAGAGCAGATTTCTCCTGTTTTGGCTTCCCTTCATTGGCTTCCTGTTGAATCCAGAATTCAAAATCCTGCTCCTCACATACAAGGTCTTAAATAATCAGGCCCCATCTTATCTTAATGACCTTGTAGTACCATATCACCCTATTAGAGCACTTTGCTCTCGCTCTGCAGGCCTACTTGTTGTTCCAAGAGTATTTAAAAGTAGAATGGGAGGCAGAGCCTTCAGTTTTCAGGCCCCTCTTCTGTGGAACCAGCTTCCAGTTTGGATTCAGGAGACAGACACTATCTCTACTTTCAAGATTAGGCTTCAAACTTTCCTTTTTGCTAAAGCATATAGTTAGGGCTGGACCAGGTGACCCTGAATCCTCCCTTAGTTATGCTGCAATAGACGTAGGCTGCCGGGGATTCCCATGATGCATTGAGTTTTTCCTTTCCAGTCACCTTTCTCACTCACTATGTGTTAACAGACCTCTCTGCATTGAATCATATCTGTTATTAACCTCTGTCTCTCTTCCACAGCATGTCTTTATCCTGTCTTCCTTCTCTCACCCCAACCAATCACAGCAGATGGCCCCGCCCCTCCCTGAGCCTGGTGCTGCCGGAGGTTTCTTCCTGTTAAAAGGGAGTTTTTCCTTCCCACTGTCGCCATAGTGCTTGCTCATAGGGGGTCATATGATTGCTGGCTTTTTCTCTGTATCTACTGTACAATATAAAGGGCCTTGAGGCAACTTTTGTTGTGATTTGGAGCTGTGTAAATAAAATTGCATTGAATAACCAGAGACGTGTTAGAAGGGGGCGTAATCAACATTTCTATCAATATGTATATCTGTTATTACTCTCCCTTCTGGAAACCACACAGGTTTATAAGTCTGCCGTTTCATGTCTCTGGCTTGCATCTTTAAAAAAAATGTTTTTAATCACCATCTTGTTGATTTTATGAGTTTTTATCATTTTTATGAGTTGGGTTTGAAAAGTGACGCTGGACAGACCCGGTGCACCTAAACGCGTAGTGAGGGTGTGCTGGGAACGTCTAGCAGAGGCCCCAGTCCGCGAGATCTTCAACGCACACCTCCGGCAGAGCTTCAACAGGATTCCAAGGGAGACTGGGGACATCGAGTCCGAATGGACCATGTTCAGCGTCTCCATTGCCGAAACTGCTGCATTGAGCTGCGGCCGCAAGGTGGTTGGTGCCTGCCGTGGTGGTAATCCCCGAACCAAATGGTGGACACCAGAGGTGAAGGGAGCCACCAGGCTGAAGAAGGAGTCCTATCGGGCTTGGTTAGCCTGTGGGACTCCGGAGGCAGCCGACAGGTATCGACAGGCCAAGCGGAATGCGGCTCGGGCAGTGGCTGAAGCAAAAACTCTGGTGTGGGAGGAGTTCGGAGAGGCCATGGAAAAAGACTTTTGGACTGCCTCGAAGAGATTCTGGCAAACCGTCAGGCGTCTCAGGAGGGGAAAGCGGTGCTCTACCTGCACTGTGTATAGTGCTGGCGGAGCGCTGCTGACTTCGTCTGAGAAAATTGTCAGGCGGTGGAAGGAATACTTCGAGGACCTCCTTAATCCCACTGACACGTCTTCCGAGGAGGAAGCAGAGTCTGGGGATGAGGGGAATGACCCGCCAATTTCCGGGGGCGAGGTCACTGAGGCAGTTAAACAACTCCTTGGTGGCAGAGCCCCTGGTGTTGATGAGGTCCGCCCCGAGTTCCTGAAGGCTCTGGACGTTGTAGGGCTGTCCTGGTTGACACGTCTCTGCAATGTTGCGTGGAGATCAGGGGCAGTACCCCTGGACTGGCAGACCGGGGTGGTGGTCCCCATCTTTAAGAAGGGGGACCGGAGGGTGTGTCCCAACTACAGGGGGATCACACTCCTCAGCCTCCTGCCAGGGTGCTGGAAAGGAGAGTTCGTCCGCTAGTCGAACCTCGGATACAGGAGGAACAATGCGGTTTTCGTCCTGGTCGCGGAACACTGGACCAGCTCTTTATCCTCTCGAGGATACTTGAGGGTGCATGGGAGTTTGCCCAACCAGTCTACATGTGTTTTGTGGACTTGGAGAAGGCATTCGACCGTGTCCCTCGGGGTGTCCTGTGGGAGGTGTTGCGGGAGTATGGGGTGTCTGACCCATTGCTACGGGCCATTCGATCCCTATACAACCGTTGTAAGAGCTTGGTTCGCAGTGCCGGCAATAAGTCGGACTCGTCCCGGTGGGTGATGGGCTCCGCCAGGGCTGCCCTTTGTCTCCGGTTCGGTTCATAATTTTTATGGACAGGATTTCTAGGCGCAGCCAAGTGGCGGAGGGCTTTCGCTTTGGTGGCCTCAGAATCTCATCTCTGCTTTGATGTGGTTCTGTTGGCTTCATCGGGTGAGGGCCTCCAGCTCGCACTGGAACAGTTCGCAGCCGAGTGTGAAGCAGCGGGAATGAGGATCAGCACCTCCAAATCTGAGGCCATGGTTCTCAGCCGAAAAAGAGTGCCCACTCCGGGTCGGGGATGAGTTCCTGCCCCAAGTGGAGGAGTTCAAGTATCTCGGGGTCTTGTTCGCGAGTTTGGGAGAAGGGAGCCGGAGATCGACAGATGGATTGGTGCGGCGGCTGCAGTGATGCGGATGCTGCACTGGTCCATCGTGGTGAAGAGGGAGCTGAGTGTAAAAGCGAAGCTCTCAATTTACTGGTCGATCTACGTCCCTACCCTCACCTATGGCCACGAGCTGTGGGTAGTGACCGAAAGAACGAGATCGCGGATACAAGCGGCAGAAATGGGTTTCCTCCGAAGGGTGGCTGGCCTCTCCCTTAGAGATAGGGTGAGAAGTTCGGCCATCCGGGAGGGGCTCAGAGTAGAGCCGCTGCTGCTCCACATCGAAAGGAGCCAGCTGAGGTGGTTCGGGCATCTGACAAGGATGCCCCCTGGGCGCCTCCTGGGCGAGGTGTTCCGGGCATGTCCCACTGGGAGGAGGCCCCGGGGCAGACCCAGGACACGCTGGAGAGATTATATCTCTCGGCTGGCCTGGGAACGCCTTGGTGATCCCCCGGATAAGCTGGAGGAGGTGGCTGGGGAGAGGGAGGTCTGGACCTCTTTGCTTAGGCTGCTGCCCCCGCGACCCGGCCCCGGATAAAGCGGATGAAGATGGATGGATGGTTTGAAAAGTGCTGCATAAATAAGGAGTATTATTAAATTCTCTTAAGAAGCACAACGTGCACACAGGTATTTTCACACGCGCACGTATGTACACTGAAAGGAGGAGAAGAAGAATCTGTTTATCCTCTGATCTTTGATGTCTCTGTGTGTTTTTAGAAGCTTGCAGGCATGTCCATGGAGAGCTATCTTGCCATGAGGGCATATCAGTTATCAGACAAAGCTGCTACTGGCACAGGTGTATAAACCAGCAGACACGCTGGTCCTGTTTGATAGCTGATATACCCCCATCAGCCCATCGGTGCAAAAATTAAATAAGGATTCTGACCTGAGCGAAGGCGAACGAGAGCACGAGGAGTGTGCAAAGAAGCAGAAGGGCTGGGTCGCATGCGAGTGGAAAATATGAGAAGGAACAGTGATTTGTTGATTAACGAAATGAGTAAATTCTGCAGGGAAACAGTATTTTATTGTGGTGACATTTCTTTGAAAGATGAAGTGTGAGAGAGAAAGCAGTGTGAATAAGTCCAGCCATTTCCTAAACCGAGCGTAATAAGTAATTTTTCACATTTCCTTTTGCTTCTTCCACCTGGAGCTCTCCACACATCCACCTTCCAACATAAGCAGCTCCACTTTATTTCTGGATGTCACCAGAGAGCTTGTTTTTCCCCTCGTATATCTCTTCTTACATATTTATATAGCCCTTTCTTTATTTCAGTTTTTCCATTATCACTTTGATATTTTTGCTTGATGTTTGCCTTGTATTTCTTCTGTAGGAATAAAAACATAAAAACTAATCAGTAATCCTCCTTGTTGATCTACTGATGTCCCTCTTTAGGATAGCTGCTGAGTGGCCAGTAGCAAGCAGCTGTGGTCATAGTGGGTTCTTACAAAATCTGATTGTGGTCAATTGTGAATATAGAGTCATTTCCCATGTAAATATAGGTTAAAAGAAGCAGCAACTTTTAAAGAACAAAACAAAGAGATTGCTATCTTTCCCTTCACAACACTTAATTCTTACTCTCTCGTTTCTTTGAATAAACCGCCGAGTGGAACAAAATCCTCAGATTTCAAGTAGACAGGGACACGCTGGCACAGTCACGGCTCAGGGTTGTACAATATATTGAATAACAGACAGATATGATCTGAAGTAAAAACATTTTCTAACTAATGTAAAAACTGAAGGAATACAGAGAAGACAAATAGAAGAAAATGAAAACACGGTGCGAGTTAACTGGGAGACACAGATGCTATCTGAGATTATAATGCCATTTTCAACTTCTCTCATATTTTGTCTTTGTGCGTGTGAGTGTGTGTGTGTGTGTGTGTGTGTGAGAGTGTGAGTGTGTGTGTGTGTGTGTGTGTGTGCGTGTGCGCGTGCGTGTGTGTGCGTGCGCGTGCGTGCGTGTGTGCGTGCGTGTGAGTGTGTGTGCGTGTGTGTGTGTGTGAGAGTGTGAGTGTGTGTGCGTGTGTGTGTGAGAGTGTGAGTGTGTGTGCGTGTGTGTGTGTGTGTGTGTGAGTGTGTGTGTGTGTGTGTGTGTGTGTGTGTGTGTGTGAGTGTGAGTGTGTGTGTGTGTGTGTGTGTGCGTGTGCGCGTGCGTGTGTGTGCGTGCGCGTGCGTGCGTGTGTGCGTGCGTGTGAGTGTGTGTGCGTGTGTGTGTGTGTGAGAGTGTGAGTGTGTGTGCGTGTGTGTGTGAGAGTGTGAGTGTGTGTGCGTGTGTGTGTGTGTGTGTGTGAGTGTGTGTGTGTGTGCGTGTGTGTGTGAGAGTGTGTGTGTGTGCGTGTGCGTGTGAGAGTGTGAGTGTGTGTGTGTGCGTGTGCGCGTGTGTGCGTGCGCGTGCGTGCGTGTGTGCGTGCGTGTGAGTGTGTGTGCGTGTGTGTGTGTGTGAGAGTGTGAGTGTGTGTGCGTGTGTGTGTGTGTGTGTGTGAGTGTGTGTGTGTGTGCGTGTGTGTGTGAGAGTGTGTGTGTGTGTGTGTGTGTGTGAGAGTGTGAGTGTGTGTGTGTGCGTGTGCGCGTGTGTGCGTGCGCGTGCGTGCGTGTGTGCGTGCGTGTGAGTGTGTGTGCGTGTGTGTGTGTGTGAGAGTGTGAGTGTGTGTGCGTGTGTGTGTGAGAGTGTGTGTGTGTGTGTGTGTGAGTGTGTGTGTGTGTGCGTGTGTGTGTGAGAGTGTGTGTGTGTGCGTGTGCGTGTGTGTGTGTGAGAGTGTGAGTGTGTGTGTGTGTGTGTGTGTGTGTGTGTGCGTGTGTGTGTGTGTGTGTGCGTGCGTGTGTGAGAGTGTGAGTGTGTGTGTGAGAGTGTGTGCGTGTGTGTGTGTGTGTGTGTGTGTGCGTGTGTGAGAGTGTGAGTGTGTGTGTGAGAGTGTGTGCGTGTGTGTGTGTGTGTGTTGGGGTCCAAGAAAGAAAGAAAGCAGTACAGTTTATACGTTTACATTTTTAAATTTGAATATGTGCATTTTACTCCACTGAACACAACTATTCCCTGTGTGTGTCAGAAAATAGTCCTCTTCTACTGTGGGTTTATCTCGCTTACAGAACTGTGAAAAAGTACTAATTTCTTTATACTGTATGTTGTATGCAAAGGAGCCGGAGTTTCTTATTATTTTTAAGGTGCTCTTGAACAATTATTCCCCAGGCCAGTGAGGTTTTTCTTTATTTTTTTAGTTCAGCCTGGACAGTTTGTGCCTGACCTACAAAAACACCAAAAACACAATCTGACAGATACAAAATAGTATTTTTGCACCAACAAGGTGTTTCCCAAACAGCTATTAGCCAAACACCTGCCATATCTCAGCATGGTGTTTGACATGCTCTCGCCTTAAGAAAAGTGAGGAAACTGGTCAAGCAGAGGACAAAAGAAGGAGTGGTACATGTGAAAAATATCTACAGCAGATGAACAGTATCTGATAGTCATGTCCTTAAAAAAAGAGGGAAAATCCAGCAAAAATCAGCAGACTTGACATGGGACCTGTGAGATGCTCTGGCCCTTCATTTGATCCATCTACTGTTCGCCAAAGCCTCATCAGAAATAGTCTCAGTGGAAGGGTGGCTGTCAATAAGCCATACTTAAGGAAGGGAAACAAGGAGGAAACACTGAGGTATGCCAGATTACACAAGAACTGGGATGAAAATCAGTGGCAGCAACTTGATTGATTGGTAATTTATTTCAACATGTGAACAATATACAAGTACATTTAGAAAAGAAATGAGAGGAAAAAAAAATATACTATACAAATTACATACAAAAAAACATTCTGATTAATTTACATGTTGAAAGGGAGTGGGAAGAAGTATACACTTATTTAATCCCACCCCTGTCCCATAAATTATCAGTGAATATTTAGTCAGCTTCCTTACTGATATAATTTGTAATAAAAATAGTGAACAGATTTCTGATATACTATATACTATAATATCACATCATGAATTTTTTGTTTGTTTGTTTTTAAATAGAGACATTCACTTAATTTAAATATTTTCCTTTTCTTTATAGATCGAGAAGATCATATTTTTATAACTCTTTTTGAACAGTTTTATGTTTGGACATTGCTTTAATTCCATATTCAGTTTGTTCCATAGTTTCACTCCTTGAACAGAAACACAAAAGCCTTTTCTTGTAGTACGTACCTTCATTGTTTTGAAGTTACAAAAACCCCTTAAATTATAACTTCCTTCTTTCAAAAAAAACATACTCTGAATATTACCTGGCAGTTCTTTATTTTTTGCTTTGAATAGAATTTGTGCTGTTTGGAATTTCACTATATCGTCAATTTTCAATATTTCAGACTGCAAAAATAGTGAGTTTGTATGTTCCCTATAACCTGCATTGTGGATGATTCGAATTGCTTTCTTTTGAAGAGTAAAAAGTGAATGTAATGTGGTTTTATAGTTATTGCCCCAGACCTCTGCACAATAGCTTAAGTATGGTGAAACCAGTGAACAGTAGAGAATATGAAGTGATGTTCTGTCGAATACCTGTTTTGCCTTGTTTAGTACTGCAATGCTTCGTGATACTTTGGAATGAATATATCTTACGTGAGCTCTCCAGTTAGGTTTTTCATCTATTATTACCCCCAGAAATTTATTTTCACTGACTCTTTCAATATCAACACCATTTATTTGAATCTTTGCATTTGTATTTAAACTACTATTTCCAAATAACATCAGTTTAGATTTATTCAAATTTAATGATAATTTGTTTTTATCAAGCCAGAACTTCACTTTACTTATTTCATTAGTCATATCCTCCAATAAATTCTGCAGATCATCACCAGAGCAAAAAATGTTTGTATCGTCAGCAAAGAGAACCATTTTTAATACTTTGGACACTTTACAGATGTCGTTAATGTACAAGTTGAAGAATTTTGGACCCAAAACTGACCCTTGGGGTACACCACAAGCAATGTCCATACATAAGGAGCAACCACCATTTATTTTCACAAACTGCTTTCTGTCACTTAAATAACTCCGGACCCAATCTAAAACTACCCCTCTGACACCATAACGTTCCAGTTTTCTTATTAATATATCATGATCTATAGTGTCAAATGCCTTTGTCGAGTCTATGAATAACCCAGCCACATATTGCTTTTTGTCTATGGAATTTGTGTGATTAATCCAAATGTGATATTTTCTGCTCAAGTTTTCATCAGTATGTATGGAGAAGGTCAGGAAAGAGGTACAACAGTGAGGGATTATTGTACATCTGTGAAACATGGTGGAGGCTCTGTCATGGTTGGGAGCAGCTTTTCAAACAGTGGTGTTGGGGTTGTAGTCAAAATTGATGAAATTATGAACCATCAGGTTTTGATCCACCGTGCATCTGGAAAGCATCTGATTGGCAACAGGTTCATGATCCTGAAAACACTGACAATGCAGTAAAAGCATACCTGGATAGGAAAAAACACAATGGAGCTCAATCAGTCATGATCTGGCCTCCCCAGAGTGTAGACCTCAACATTACAGAAGCCGTGTGCGATCATCTTGACAGAAAACAGAACAAAAGGCAGAAACATCCAAAGAAGAGCTTTGAATGTCCTTCAGAAATATTCCTGGAGACTACGAAAGAGTTCAGACTGTTTTGAAAAAGCAGTCAAACCAAATACTGACGTTCAAGCTTGTTAGAACTATATAATTGCCTTATGTACTGTATTTCAATGTAGAGTAATCACTGCACCTAATTCCCATTTTCTTGACAAAATATCAAGACATGAGGGGTGGCTCAAGATTTCTTCACAGTGCTGAATATTTCATCTATTTAACAGTAAGTTTCAGGTCAAAATCATTGTTTAAAACCCACACCTGCATTAGAAAAGCCGACTGTTTACAAACATATCAATGAATAATTATTAGAAGCAGAGGTAATGTGTGTATCAGCACCTGGAGTTTGATTATGTTCACAGTAATGCAGCCAAAAATGACATGCATGTGTTTATGTGTGCGCATGTATTTGTTTGTCATCCTTTCCTTACATCTTGACTCGACAATCTCACTTTAGACTCACACACATAAACACAAACACACACATACGAACACACACGGACTCCCTTTTCCTGCAGCCCTCCCTCACATACCACAGTTCTTACATCGTCAGTAGCTGTGGTACTGTGAGACTGGATGGCTGATTTATTTTTCAAGTTTAGCCCCCAAATTTTAAAAGTATGGGGCTGTCCAAGCATCAAGAAAACCATACAACATAATTCCAACAATTAATATTATAAGTTTATGAGTGAAGGAGGCAAGAAGGAAAGGAGAAGAATTAAGGCTTTATGTTTCTGCCACAATTTATTCCTAAAATTTGTGAAGCTGCATACACTCCAGTTCAGTGTTTCTTCTTTGACATCATGTTGAAAGTTAATTAAAACCTCGTGTATTTTAATTCCCACAAGTTGTTCTTAACTTCCAAGTATGTCAGTCCTAAAAAATGTTTGGGGGGGTTTCTTGTTTTGTTTTGTTTTTTAGTCCATCACACACAGACGAACTGCTTGAAGAGATCTATAACCGCCAGAGATCTATTTAACAAATCCGTCAGAATTAGTACGACATGCTGATACGTTCCACAAAGCCTGTTCAATGTCACTGATTACTTTGGCAGATTAGCTTTACGTCTACTGTACACTAACAACAGTAAATAAAACGTCACCCATAAACTACCCTAATGTTATCACTGATGACTTAGAGTAGATCACTAAGCAATCAACAAGCTGCGAGTGAGACTCCCCTGTGCTGGAAGGTATTTATTACAATGGCCTGTTAGCTCCATCCATCTTTGACTCTCTTTGCTTCACTGCCAACTGGATGAGAAAGTGTCTATTTCCTCATCTGTTCTCCCTCTCCATTCAGATAGTGGTTAATAGGTCATCTGACTGACTTCCAACAGAAACACTCTGATTAAAAAGACATTCATCCTCTGCCCAGATAAGCTACATTCCGCATGCTCTGCAACAGAAGTCCAATCAGCACACAGACACTCGTCCGCCCATGCGTTCATATAACACGTGTGCAGAAACACATATGCAAAGATTCTTCTGTTTCTGTTTAATGTCTTTGTTAAATCAAAAAGTACACTGAGAACTAACACGATTTGTTGCCCCACAATTTTCTATAGCAGACACACATGCTAACAACTACTGTACAAACAACTATTCTGTGTGTGTTCATAGCAACTCTGCAGGACTACAATGGGCCTTGATCTCACAGGCCGGCTTGCATGTGACCTCTGACCTGTGCATGCCAACCAGAGGTGAGGGTTCGTGCTGATAGGAGGGACTGGCTGACACTAATGAGACAGCGGGACCAAATAAGATGGATGAGCTGAGGGGAAAAGGAACTGTTCCAACGATCCAAAACGTTTGCGGCCCAGAAATCGCTGCACACCCACATGCACGGACACTGCACATGCACCAAGTACGATGAGCATGCGTATGACCAGGTCATGAAAGTTGCAAGTGAATGGCAGAAAAATGTAAACAAAACAAAAATATCCATTCTTGCAGAGATGCACGGAAAAACAGAGTAGAGTTTGTGAACAAATTCTGTAGGAGCTACTGCTTTCCTATTACTTGATGCTTAGGAGTTCCCACAGAGTTTGAGTCAGCGCATGGTTTCCATGCCAGAGCAGCCAGTCTGTAAAATGGGTAATGAATGAGGCAGGAAACTGTTGGATCCAGAACATACAGCTCATGCAAACTGATTCCAAGCCATTCAGAACCAGAACAAGTGTTAACACACCTGATGAAGCCAATGTGTGTGAAAAATGATTGTTTTCATATTTTTTTAAACTCATGCCCCAACTTTGCAACCCGTGATCCACCAAAAGACTGATTCACTATTAATCTACATATACAGACACACGCCTAAATACCACTTTAAATATCACATTTCAAACTCAAAAACATTCTCTGTACACATTTCTGTGCTTCTTTTTCACCCACACACACACACACACACACACACACACACACTGTATGAAATAAATATGCAGACAAACACTAACATACTGTACTTCTGCCTTGGCACTAAACAACTACTCATTTGGGTACATATACACACCATGCCAATCCATAAATCAGATGATAATTGAGTAGCACTGTGCCAGTAATAAACAGAGTAGTATAAACATCCAGTGTCTGGGCTGGATACAAAAACCTCCCACTGGCATGCCGCTGGCTGCCTGCCTGGCAAACTCAAAGGCTCACTCACATACACACACAAACACTGTCACAGGATGCATTGACAGTAGTCAAAAGTAATGCAAAGACATTTATATAAACACACATATGGATAATTTGATATGAGAAAACACAGATGACCGCACTGATGACAGGATTGAAATGTGTGCAAAGAAGATTTGCAGACGTCAACACGAAAGAGAAGCTATATGTCTCCACAGGAAGCATATAAAATCTCTCATTGTGTTATTACTGTGACAGGAATGAAGACCATAAATGGATTATGCATTTACTGCCCCAACGAGACAGTTAAATCTAAGCTTCCTGAGGCTCAGATACAGTCAGTTCCCCCAATTTCCAACTTTATACCTGAGAAAATTTAAAAGGAGCCAGCAACCACAGCATGATGTCAACGTAATGATCATGGGCAGTGTGAGCAGTATTATGACGGTGGGGTTAGCGGGCACACTAAATATCTACTTACCCATGTCTGCAGACATTGACAGATAAAAACAAATAATAAGACATTAAGCCAAATGATTAGACTGATATTTAAACAGGTCACATTCATTTTCTGGACTGATTACATCAGGCCAAAAGAATGGCAACATAAAAGTGGTTTCAAGTGCTAGGACGACTCAATCTAGACAGTTTATATTTCATGGATTACCCCTTTATAAATACAGCACGTAGGAATGAGCCGAGGCCTTACAAAGATCCGGTTACACTCTAAGAACACACAATTTCTGACTTGTTACGAAACTGACTGAATTCCTTAAACCCTCACCTTTCAAGATCAGAGATTTTTTTCTCCTTGCAGGATTTGTCCATCTCGGCATCCTTTAAAGCTCCCATCAGCCTCTCCACTTCAGCTTGTGACTTCCTGGATTCCTCTCTGTAGCGGCCAACTTCCTGCTCTAGGACCCTCAGACGATCTGTGATATCCGGACACATCTTGACTGCTTCCTCTGTAGTTTGGATCTTTGAGTATATATGTTTGTGTAAGCATTGGGGGGTGAGAATGGATTCATTAGGTACAAACACAACCATGTGTGAACTGCTACCTAGACAGCATGAAAGCATTTGAAATATTCTCCATGTTGACCACTTCAGATCATTGTCAGACGTAGCTAAACACTCACACTTAGGCTTCCTAACACTTTACGGTTCATTACCAAAGAACAGGTTCAGATAAATAGAAAAACATTTCAATTCTTTTATTATAAGCATATTAATATAGCTGAGCCTTAACCTATTAGCGCTGTTAGCCTAGCATGTAATATGCTAACAGCTAGCACTAACAAAAAAAGAACCTACCGTGGGGCTCACTGCCGGTGGCCCGTCTACTTTGGTTTTCACCTAGTTAAAAAAAGAAATTGTAGATAAACAAATAAACCTTGTGACATCCTGCAGGACTAAATCATTGGCACTGATAATTATACAAGAGCAGGTGTGTTATCATCTTGCATGAACCAAAAAGGAAAAGGTAAGTCAGGCCTGAATTCTAGGTTACAATTCATAATTTAGCTGCCTGCTTTTCTGTGGTTGGCTTCTATCAGTTCCCTCCTCAGGGCATCTTTCATGTAGAGCTAGGAGTTCATTATCATTATAAAATTACATACTTGCTCTGTTTTGGCTGCGATTTTATGAGACCACCAAACATCTCAATTCTTTTCAAAATAAATGCTGAAAGAAAAAAAGAAAGAACACAGTTATGCTGATCAAACCATTCTCTGAGAAAAATATCCCAAAGGAAGTTTCTAACCTAGAATTATCTTTCTCTGTGTTTCTGCTTTTTTCTCCTGGTCTTTACCTCTCTCTGTCTACTGTGTTTGTGAAGGTTATTTAACTTGTTGAGACAGCTGAGGCCACTCGTTTAAACATCATCAAGTGAATGTGCACAAACACTTGTGCGCGCGCACACACACAGACACACAGCCATGTTTCATCCACTTCAGAGTATATTACATTTACTTCCACCTACTGCCAACAGTTCCCCTCACGCTAACCTCAACCACTACTCAACCAAAAACTAACCATATCTTAATCCTAACCAAGTCATCATACTCAAATTTAATGACCTCTGTTATTTTGGCATGCGCTTCACCTCCCAGAGGAAGTAAGGTCGACACAATGTAACTCAGCCTTTTTCATCTGGCAGGCGGGTCTGCACCCTACCCTTTCATTAACGTCACCTCTTGTGCTCCAATGTGTTATTTTTTCAGTGGAATCCCATTCAACACTTATTATATAAAAGAGGTTATTGCTATGATAATTATTTTCATCCAGACAAGCTGTCAGTGCTTAGGTAAGTTTGTGCTGAGGGATTTATTTAACATCTATTCATTAGCCCAAGCTTTTAGCCTCAGTACAATTTACATTCTATTTATTTAGCTCCTAGTTTGACCATTTTTAGACAACGTTCACGTTACCGTTTCTTCTCGGCAAATACAGACAATATTAGAGCTTAACATCAGTTATGTTGAGCTATTTTAAATGCATATAACATTACAGTACTTATATAAAGTCTGTACTTTTAGTTTACTATTCTACTTTTTTATGAGTGATTTTTTAACAAACTAACTTTAAACTGTTACTTATTAGCCTGAGTAGATCAGCAGTTTGTTAAATCCTCAGACCATGCCAGATTCAGAGTCATTTAAATTACCTTTCTTCCCTATTCTGATGCTCAGCTTGAACTTCAGCAGGTGATCTGGAGTTGCTACCATGTTATTGGCTCATTATGATTATAATGAGAATATTCTCAGGTCCACATAAGCCTATGACGGTACATAAAGTTCATGACTTGTCACTATGCTTGTGCTGACTATCAAGGATCTTGGCAACGGCTCGTCCTTCCCTCGTTGCTGCTACATGAGGCTGAAAACACTCATTCATGTACATCAATCCACATCTTTCCCAGCCCAAAATGCTTTAGGCCTAAGTGGACCAGAGCATGCTATTTTCTTTCACTAGAGCACACAGACAAGTGTGGAAACCAGTGGCTGAGAGGATGGTAGGTCTAAAAGGAATTTGTAATATTATGAGAGGGGAAAGGCCAGAAAAGATACAATTACATGTACAGTCAAATTCTTATTATCATTCCTGGAAATGTCTCTTGGGTGTAAATATTTCAAAATATGTTAAATATGTGTAGCCACCAGACTCTGTGCTGAGTTTTTAAACACCTGGCCAAAGACTACCCAGCAACACTGAGTCTGACATGACAGCATATGACATTTGCCTGGTTTGAAAAGAAAAACGTGTCTTTTGAATAAGAGTCAAGTCTTTTAAGGTGTGGTGCTGCCTTGAAGATTTTAGCCAGCCCGCTCTGAAAAGGTCACTGCCTTCCCCGAGGTTCTTTCCTTTGAAGAGCTGGTGTTTAGTTCTAGAAGTCCTTTAATAAGCTTGGAATCAACAAATACTGTTTTATGGGAAGAGGATGAGGATGCACTTAAGCCAACAGAGCCCTGAGGTCACGATAAAAAGCTCCGCTAACAGCTTGACTGAGTCAATAATACCAGCATCTGCAGATACTGTCAGTGGACCACTGTGTGTACATGACCTGATGACAAACACAAACTCTGCAGCTGCTTGAGAAGCAAATCATATTTGTCCTACGAGAAAAAAATTTTTTTGTCCATCTTTGGAGGTCTTGGTGTTTGTCAGGTTGAAATAAGATGATGTAACCATGTAAAAAGCATTTAATGCGCAGCATGTGAAGGATGCTTATATTAACAAAAACAAAAGACCCTCCAAAATCGTTGTGACTCCACCTATTAGAAGCAAATACAACAAATGCAAATTTGGCCACTATTCCCGTGAAGGTCCCTGTGCACCTGTCGAGTCTCCTCAGGCTCCTGAAGAACATAATCTCTGGGGTTTGTGGTTAACCAAAGCGGTCATAAGAAGTGATGATCCTTGATCGAGGGCGGGCCAGTTGCACACAGAGGTTTATGTTTGGTCCCTGTGCATAGTGAAATTGCAAATGGTCAGAACCAACAGAACTGGGTTTCCCTGTAGCACATAAGGAGACAAGCATGAAGGGCACAGTAGAGAAATTGAAATCAGACAAAGTTTTTTACTTTTTAATGGAGGAATCACAAAACCATTTTATTGCACTTAGTACACTCCTCCATTGATCGATCCATTGCTCCATCCTCCATTCATCCACCTATCCATCTTTTTTCTGCTGGATCTGACTACCAGTCTAAGCAGAGAAGCCCAGACCTCCCTCTCTCTGACCACCTCCTCCGTCACTTATAGAGTGACATCAAGCCAGCTGAGTGAACTGAGCGTGTACTGTGTCGGCCCTGGAGCCTCCTCCCAGTGGGTTACCAGTGCCCTACCCTGGAG
The DNA here is from genome assembly GCF_057382095.1 of Aulonocara sp. 'chitande type north' Nkhata Bay. Classification (NCBI taxonomy): domain Eukaryota; kingdom Metazoa; phylum Chordata; class Actinopteri; order Cichliformes; family Cichlidae; genus Aulonocara; species Aulonocara sp. 'chitande type north' Nkhata Bay. The sequence continues at coordinate 555,722 of NC_141363.1, read as the reverse complement.
TTAGGCCCAAGCAAATGGGGGACTAGCTTATCAGCGAGAGTCTGGTGGTCAAACCTTAGCCCTTCAGGCCAGCCCTCCTGTGGACCCACACAACACAGAAGGGTCTATCAAGTTCTGTGGTATGTGGGTGGCAAAGGCAGAGGCCTTGGCAGTCCAATCACCGATTACTGGACCTAGTAGTATTCAACTTTTATTCAAATTTTAAGCATACAATGACGAAATATTCAATACAAACGCCCAGCTTTTATTAGTGCATTCAAACTAGACAGGGAGAGCAAGCTGCCATAAAAAGCTTTGCACTGATCTGACTGAGTCAGAGCAAGAACTGACACAACAAAGTGTAGCGTTTAACACTGGATTTAAATTGTTAATTAAATGTTGTCGCAATTTGATAACTTTGCCATACAAAACCTTGGAGCACAGCTTTTACGATGCCTAGAATTTGTTAAGTAAAAGCAGCAGTCAGCAGACGTCTCTGCGCTGAAGGACTCATGAAGGAGTGGTAGATAAGTTTGATCAGGATCTAATCAAGCGCCAACATAATTCCCCAGTGACCTCCCAAATACTTATAGCATAGCCTGTCCTGTGCCACAGCGCTACAGGATCAACAACACCGCCGCATTTAAATGCACGCAGACACAAACAGCAGACGTATCGACAGTTGCTTTTGTGCTGGCATGCAGGGACATGCCGACAGAGACACACGCATGTATACAGGTACACAACCGTCATCGGTCTTTTTGAAGAATCTCTAAGTTTACATAACAGATTTGATTGCTGCGGAGTACACAAAACAGTCTAATTATGGCAGCACTTCTGCCACAGTGCGAATCTGTTTGCTACAAAAAGTTATTGAGCTGCTGCCACTTTCATGTGGTGCGGCATCAACATCCAAGAAGATATCATTTCACAGGAATGAGATGTGTGTACGCTTATTATGAGTATAAAAGAAAACATTCTCATAAATTCTGGCAGGACAGGGGTCTGTCCTGGCTTGTAAGCCTAGGAGAAGAAAGAAGGAGAGAAAAAAGATTGCAAGGCCCTCGACTTGGCACCCGCACAGGGATACAGGATCTCTCAGATCCATAAATCACTCTCTCTTAATTCATCCTTTTATCCCGTGGGACAAAGTGCAGGCAGGCCCTCTGCTAGGAAGTTGCTAACTATATTGTTGATGCTCACGGGGAGGTAATAATGTGGAATTACTCTTATTGTAAACGTTAGCATAGTAAGTACAAGGTACAGGAAGCATATTACAAGCACAACAAACATATAGTGGTTGTACTGATGGCTGTATGTCTGCAGTCCACACACATAACAGACCACCTCTCTTGTGTGTTCACAGTGCCTGTGTTCAATGACTGCAAAACCATTTTTGCGCAAAATGTAAGAGCCATGCATACTGCACACACATTTGTATTTTCTATTATCTAAACATCAATAGATAATACTTGAGTCCACACTGACCTCTGCATCTGGTCTCTGGTTCTGGGATGGGCTGGGGTTACCGAGCTGGTTCTGAGGCTGTTTCTGGGGGTGCATGACTGACAGTTTGTCTTTTAATTCGTGGTTCTCCTTTCTCAGCTGCTCCAGCTCCTCCAGCCGAACCCTGTCCTCCCGGTCCTTTTGTTCCCGGAGGTTTTCAATCACTCGCTCCTGAGACAGTGAGAAAGTATAAGAAGGTAAAATAAAAACTGATTTGGCAAGTATACGTAGGAATAAGAAAAGATCTGCACAAAAGTATGTTCATTACACAAAGCAGAAACGACATGAAATAAATCTGTTTTCCATCCATTGTGCAAAGGATTGCCAGCCCTGTGCCATTATAATTTTTTCCTATCATTATCGGCAGTATCTTGCCGAATAGGATCTCCAACATTCTTTACAAAGTGTGGCCAAAGACAAACTCATAAATGCCCACCATAAATAATACTGCTATAAATAATCGCAGTGACACAAAGGGATGGGAGCCAAGTAGAACAGAAAGAGGAGGAAGGAAGAGAAGGGCTGAGGGACAGACAGATTTACTGTGGGTGAATTAGGCAGTATTGTAGATCACTCTCTAACAACCACACCGCCTGCTGATAAACCGAGCTGCAATGTCACAAACATCATTTGCTCCTTTCTCTAATCACGTTGGACAGCAGGACAACAGCTCTGGCCTTAAACCAAGTCCACCACATGGGAGGTTGAGCAAGGTGTGCGTGTTAAAGTGAATGTGTGCGTGTTTAGGTGTGGACTGAAATGATTACCAGGGTGTTTATTCAGGTGTTTATTTAGGCGCAGAGCACAGCTCAGCAATGAGACTTTACGACGTGGCATCACCGCATGATTGGCAACTTTAAAGTCCTGGGTAATTGGACAAATACTGCACTAACTAGCCCTGGCACAGTACATCACTACACGGAGAGGGCAAGGGAGAGAGACTGCTTGGCTAACAGGTCCTGACTCTGCCCACTTTATGAATATCTAGGATGTCTGGGGCTTAGAGAAAGACACCAGGGTATGATAATAAATCTGGCTCTATGAGGCCCAAGTGTACTGCACACATAAACAACAGAAAACACACATATGACATCACAGACAAGCACACATACATGCACTACAGAGCAGTGCTCAGCATGGGCACAGTGCCCCAGCCTGTTAATTAGAACCACAGCAGTGTGGCTAGTGACTGGCTCCAAGAGCAGGTTTGTGACAGAGTTTGTGATCAGCAAGACACACACTCGTGCTCGTAAACACATTACACACGCCCTGTGTTGACCACAAAGTCTGAAAAGCTTGCCAGCATTCTCCTCATCACAGCTGAATAATATGTAGGCTGCATCAGAAGTGGTTTCTGGGTAAACAAATGGGCCGGCGCAGAAGAGGGATTTACAGTTTATTGTGCCATTATGCAAGGCTATGTGCAACGAAAACAAATGCTGGTGCTAAAAGACCATTTTAAGTGAAAACATCTATGTGCTGTGTCGCTCTGTGTGCTGCGAATACACTGAAACCCTCATTAACCAGCTTCTAATCTATTAACAGACAAAATGTGTGAGCTTACTGTAAACCCTTCTTGATTGAATAGATACAATCAAAGGCTGCAGGTCAATTAAATAACAATCAAGGAAATAACAGAGATAAACAAGAACACATACAGAGAGAGGAAAAGGAAGTCAGACACTCCTGTATTTGATTCCACTTAGGCTGGTTTTCACATTATCGGTGTCTAAACAGACTGCCTGAAAGATAATTCCACAGTGACACTTACTATATGAGCTAAAACTCTTTGAAATCTGTACAATCGCATGCAGGACTCCAAGTTTTGCTCCTGCAAGCCAAGAGAAATATATAACAGCAAATGCAAAGGCTCAAATGCTCAGTGGCAGAGGTACAAACGTGGCATCCACTGCATAACAGTGCAGTACAGCTGGACATTCACAACTGTCCTAACTGTGAACTCTTAACCAGCAGCCAGTGCCAACGAAATGTAAACCAGTATCGATCTTTAAGCCTGCTGTGCAAACAAACATGTAAATGGGAACCATTTCTTAGCCTCCAGCGCCAAGATGATAATTCTTTAGCCTATAGTAACAACACATGTGAGCTAGCAACAACTTTAAACATGCAACAAAGCGAGGAGAGACGGAGTCCGTCTGAAATCAAGCCAGTCACTTCAAGACAGAATGTATATACTGCTAGACCAGGATGTGACATCTCCATGGTGATGCTGTGTAAAGCAATTCACATCAAACTCTTTCTTTGTTGAAGCAGGTCTGCAGTTAAAGATCGCTGGCACCATTAAACCATGACTGCAAATCCATAAACAAATCACTAAAGATTTGTGTAGACAAGAAAAATAACACCATTATTCAATGCAATCATTTGCTTCAGTTTCTCAGCTTCTTTACAGGAACGTCTTTGCCCTGGAAGAGCGTTAACTCAATGTGTAAAGATTTAAACATAAAAAGGAAAAGAAGCACATCGGCCAGCAAGGTGATTTTCCTGTGAGTGGCAGCAGGCTTGCTCTGTGCTGGTGAGCTTCATGGTGACCAGCTGCTCTCTCATATTTCAAAAAAAACAACAGACAATAAGTGTTTACAACGAACATCCAGCCCATCTATTTCCCATGTGGAGTAAGTCTGTTTGGTTGACCTTGGATCACATGGCAGCTGTTAAGCACAATGATTATGTCTACACTGAATCCTCCTATTCATGTAGACACATGCAATACTGTCTTAATTAACTGCTTTATTTGTTGTGTTATTGTATACACAAATCTGAGTCTTATGTTGGAGCATTACAGATCTTCATTGGGCCCAATTATTGTGTTTATTTGTCTGTACAGTTGTCCTTTCTTATTTTATCTGAAGGCCTTTATTGTGATAGAAAGCTTAAAGAGAAGAGGAGGAGAGAAACTGAGGATGCACCATCGGATACAAACCTAATATTAGAATAACACTCAGCAAGTACTGACTACATCCCACTGAGACTTTACATCGCATGGCATGTGCACAGTATGTTTGACTTCTTCTCTGTGCATAGCTTTGTTATCTGTTATTGCATTTCTATTCCATGTATTTGCCCAGCACTGTTTTTTCTCCTTTCCTTATTAAAACTAACATTTTTCACTCTGCCTTCACCCTTGCATTCCTTGACCTCTCCCCCCATTAATTCTAAGGCCACCTCTACCATCGGGGCTGTGCCTCTTCTGCCACTCAGCTTTTCCATCGCTCCATTTCTCTTACATTTGAAACCTTTATCCTCCTCATTCTATACATCATTCCCTCCCTGCGCCCGGCCCAGTTACAGACATGGACTAATCCTCTGTGTGTGTTCACCATAGACTTCCCCTCTACCAGTCCCTCATTCTCTCCCTTACTACTTACAGATAGGACCACATCTAGTGTGGTCTAAGCCTATAAATTAGGATTTTATGTCGTTAAATTATGGCTGTGAGTCACAGTAAAGCATGAAAATTAATTAAACCATAAGCCATATCCTAGCTTCCCTGAAACGCCTGAAAGGGTAAAACTTTCCACATTACTCCACACCAACCAGCGGACTTTCACATTTTTCAAGCGTTTTGTCCTTTACACCTTCCATCCATCCAGCAACAAACAGGACAACATCTCTCTGAAACTCAATCCTTGAGTGTTGATTTTCACCTTTTCTTTTTGGATACTTACAGTGCTTTTCCCCATCACTCTTACCTTTTCTGATAAAGCTTCTTCCAGTGTAGCCAGAGCCGTGTCTGTGTTGCTGGAGTCGGTTTGAAGGCCCTGAACCCTTTCCCTCAATCCAGCCACCTGTTTGTCCTTGTCCTTTAACTGCTCCAGCAGGTTCTCAATCTGGGGAGGAAGAACAATGAGAGTGAAAACAAAGGAAATCCCACCAGTGGAATATTGTTGTTAAACAAACACAAAATATTCATCATGACTGATGGAGTCACACAAAAGTTTAGACCAAACTTGGAAAGTTAAGTAGCATTTTTACCCAGTTGTAACCAACTGAAGGCTCACAACTGGAGATTGTTTGTACCCATGAACCGCACACATACTTTTTGGCCCCTGGGGACCCATCTAGAAGAGGAATCAAAACACTGAGTCGTTTGTAGAGCTTCTGACTGCATTTTCCTGCTGTTTTGTCATCGATTCTGATGTGACGTCTCAGAGACAAGCAGCAGTGAAAGCCTCGATATAGCAGTTTGCATCACAAGAATTATAGATGGAAGCACAGCATGCAAATACATTTATTGTATGTCTGTCTATTGGAACAGTAAAAACACCAGTGCACTTCTCTGTGGCTGTGGAATACTTATATTATTCTATGTTTTAATCTACTGCACCACAGCTCTTGTGTTTCTTGTCACTTGTATCACATAAAATGCCTTTTTTTCTTTATATTACTGTGTGTAGATGGTTTTCTGTCATTTCTACAGTTTCTTGCTGTATTTGTGTCCTGAGCTTTTACAGGGTCTGGCCCACTAGGGTCTCATCTCTAGGGTTTACAGAGAATTATCTGAAAAAGAGAAAATAGGCAGTGAATTGCAGTCCCCATGGCATAAAAGGTCAAAGAAGAATGAACAGACTGCTTCCAGCTGATAAGAAAGCAAAATAACTCAAATAATCACTCGTTGCAACCAAGGTATGCAAAAGAGCATCTCCTTCAAGCAGACTGGCTACGATGCAGAAGACCACCGCGTACCGTTCCTGTCACCTAGGAACAGGAAATTGAGCTGTAATTAACATGGGCTCACAAAAACTGGAAAATAGAAGATTGGGGGGCAAAGTGCCTGAATGAGTTTCCATTTCTGCCGTGACATTTGGATGACGGTCCAGAATTTGTCTTAAAAATCATGAAAGCGTTCACCTGGTGCTTATCAAGAGTTCAGGTCAGTAGAGGTGTGGGGGATATTTTTTTGGCACACTTGGACCCTCTCAGCCCCCTGTACAGTCACCTTAGACGTGTGGTGTAATGAGAGATCTGCACCATGGATCGACCGTGGTTCCTCACATGACAGCAAGAAACAAAATCTCTGAGAAATGCTTACAGCACCTTGTTGAATTTGTGTAATGTAAACGGAGAAAGTTCCAAAAGTAAAAGGGATCCAAACTGGCAGCAAGGTGTACCTAACAAAGTGGCCAGAGAGCAGAGTGGACAGCGACTCCCATTCCTTGAATCTATGTCCAACAGATAGTGTGGCATTAACAACATTCACTTTATCAGTTTAGTAGTTTTATACTAAGAGTTAATTCAGCCCATTGACTTGCAGGACATCTGCCTTTTTGCAGTTAACCTCATGTTGCTAAAGTGGTGGTGTAATAGTCTTTATCTGATGAACATCTGCAAAACAGAACAAAAGCACGGACGCACACACACAAAAGCACACAAACACAAAACGCTCTGAGCTGTACCAAAACAAAACACTAACAGATGCAGCTGGAGCAGGATACAGTGCCATGCAATGAGACTCCAGAGGTCTACAAATTAGTTTCCAAGGGACATCTGGTGATAATGCATGTTAATATGGTGACAGGGACTTGTACAAGCACATCTGATATTCCCTTGAATTCTGGATTAATATGATTATCATGAAAAAAAGATTACGTTCTTCTTCTTTAGTAGGTTTTTGCTTTCAACAGACAAAGTGTCCCATTCCCTCACCGCTGCAATGAATTAATAACACAACTGACCCAAGTGATCCATTCTCAGATCAGGGCTTGTAAGCCTAACCCTCACCGTCGTACAACAAAAGGGATTCGTTGTTCAATGAACATGAGATTCCAATTTTTCAAAAGCCCTCCGGGCCACCAAGAGACCACAGTTTTACTGCAAAAGTGGCAGGGTAAAAAAAAGTTGCATTCCAGTCATGGGTGCATAGATAGATAATGTTCAAATCTCTGCAGCTATTTTACAAATGAATCCAATTAGACTCGACTTTGGTGTTTTCTGCTCCCTGGAGGGCAAGAGTGAGGCTTTAAGGGAGCCATCTTGGTTTTGGGATTTGAGGGAAAGTGATAGAAGGGGCTGGAAAACGCAGCCAAGACCCCTCGGCTGATCTTGATAGGTTAATAACAGTCATTACACAACCAAGCTAAAGGCTCTGCTAGGTTAGTCCACGACCGATAGAAACATTAGAGCCTTCAGGGAATGATGGGAAAGCTTCACACTACCAGACTTAGATAAAGTTCCCAGTAATTCATGATTGCCATGGGTGTGTTTGATGGTATTTTAGGATGGACACTGTGAGAAAAGGGAGGGGTATATGGGTTGCTCCATTCATTCTTTCATGTTTCTCTCATTTGAAATGAATGGACCAAAGAAGTGCTTTTATTTACTTCACTTAACTGGGATGTAAGTGCACGCAAGTCAAAGCAACAAATACACAATTCTTAGTCAAGGCTGACAGATTATTCGAGACTTAACTCTGTAACAAAATGCAAGAAATAAAGGAGGAAATACATGAAAACAAACTTTGTGGCCTCTGGTTGTTGGGACTCAGTGGCCTTGTTGGCCAAACGCACACACCAAAACATACAGTACACATGCACTCATGCACACCCTTGTCCCTGTGGGCTACATAGAGCCCTATTTTAGGCCAAATTGAGCATGTCACCCCTGGTCCTTAGATAAATGATTACATTCTTCACCAGTCTTAAGTTTGCTTTGGCCTGGTCCTACAAAATAACAACCGCTCGATGAAATATTTAGCCTCGTCGCTTGGCCCGCTGTGAAATTGTGCAGAAAAACATTAGAAGCAACTTAAACCTTATAGCAGCGGATCAAAATAAGCCGAGCGAATCGCGGATATGGGAAAGAGGGCAAGGAATTCTATCAGAATTCTCAAACTTCAATCGCGCACTCTTAGGAGAAATGTCCTGTGTGGACAGGCGAGGAGCAGGGCAGCTGTGTGCCTTTTCGGGAGAGAGGGGGCCTCTCTTCCAGTAGCTCGGTTGTTATGATGAGAACAGCAGTCGCTCATTTTATCTCCCTGTGCATGAGGCGACCTCAAACTAAACTCCCGCATCTCTCTTTCTCTTCCTTCCATGCACACACACGTGCATGCACACGCACACACGTGCATGCACACACACACACACACACACACACACACACACTGAAGCCTTTTATCACTGAACTATTGGGCATATGTCATACCATTCTCCAACCAAACACACCTCCCCATGGAAGCGGACCACCTACGGCAGCCATCTTCCAGACCAGGCACTGCGATGTGGACTCTCCGTTTCAGTAAGTGTGTATCCTCTTGAGAAACCATGACGTCTGTCTCAGTCATCTCCCACTGCTTTTTACAGCCACGCTGTTTTCACTCTGATAAAGTTATCAAAAAGCTGATATTGCAGGAATAGGTTCTCATTAAAAGTGGGAGTGCTGATGTATACCTATCACTGACCTTGACTCTGAAGATGCTATTGATAGGGAGTTCAAACACGCAGCTAAAAAAATGAAACACAGCAAAACACTTTATTCCATTTGTTCGATGTTCTTGCAAATCCGCTGGGAACCGTGTTTTTGCATTACAGTTGTAGTCTGTTAAATATAATTAACACAAGCTGAGTTCTAAAGTAACGGGAAAGAAGTATCAGGCTCTGTGTCTCTGGCAAAAAATGGTCATCTAAAAGCAGCTTGTTCCGGAGGAGAACCACAAACCCGGTTGACCCGTCTGTCGTCCAGCCAACTAAGAACTAGAACACTGTGGCTGCCAGAGGAATCATTTCTCCAGAACACAAAGGAGACCAGGGTGGAGTGTGACCACCATAAAAATACAATCATTTGTATTTTTAAAACACTTTTGTACCAATAAAAATACCAAACAATAATTGGGTGCACTTTTTGAAAGGCAACTTACTTGTCATCGCCTCTGAAAATATGACGGCGACAACTGTAAAACCCAAAGATCCTGGCGCTGACATCCATGTGCGCATGCTTTCATATGCTCAAACACACACACACATAAGCAAAAACAATAAAAGCAAAGTGAACAACATGCAGTAACTGTACGCGTATTCCTCTAGAGAAATCTAGGTCACCGTTAAACAGAAACAGTACGGACATCTACATGCTGGAAATATCATACCGCTATGTCAAGCACTCCGCAATCACACGCAGCCATGGTAGTGCATGCTTAAATGTGTGCGCACGCATATTGTTCCCATCTCCAGCCATCAAAGGCTGTTGATTCCTGGATTAATAAAAGGGCTCCTTCCTGCTTCTGAGCACTCAGACACGGCTCTTCAAAGAGAAACACAGCCTATGTCATGAAGAACAGGGAACACGGTGACCTTTTCAGCGTGAGGTGGGTGTGCTTGCACTTCATTTAACCCATGTCCCACCATCACCCCCATCTCTGTCTATGAAATGCAACAACATGGGCAAAACTGGCAGAATGGAAAGACCGATAATATGTATGTTGGCGCCTCCATGTGGTAATATGCCGTCATAAGTTCCCTGTTTAATTTGGAACGGATCCTTTAGATTTAATGTCAGGGATTTGCTTTCAACTGTGTGATTCATTACCACTAAGTTCTTTGAAGTGTGTATATACAGTGAGTTATCTTGTTTACCTTCACTTTACAGAGCAGAGTGACACAAAGGACATAATGTCTTCTCTGGCTTCAGATTTTACCTGCACAACCTGGAAATCCACGAACACTCAAAACAATTTCCTACCATTCCCATCATTCCCTAACAGCAGATTCACCAGTACTGAGGTGTATGGCTGAGAATGTGAACGCCAACACGACACAGTGACCTTCAACACCTTTCCCAGATTCCCATCAGATGTCGTTCCTAATGTTGTGCAGCTCTGCTTGAAGATTCATTATTGGTTATCGACCGTAGCGGCAAAGCACAATGACGTCACAAGACGAGTGGTGCCCCAGAGAGGAGTTAGGTGAAGTGTGATGCTCAGGTTCTGGAATCATCCACACTTTGCTTAATGAGGAAAAAGTCATTTATTTTTAATTTTGCTAATGTACTGCTGCACATCAAAGAGAGCAAATGACACTGTCCATGTTTATGAAGAGGTATATCTCGACCACCTAGGCTTTAGAGGAGAAGTATATATAATATTCTTTTCCAACCTTGCATTTGTGAACAGGAGAATAACATTTGTATATATAATTACACATTTATTAGTAATAAATGGCTATAAAAGTAAAGTTATTACAGAGAAACAAGAAAAACAGCTGTTAAACAATGTTGTTACTACTTAATTAAATAATGCAAACAGATTTTTTTTTAGCTCTTTTGAAGTGTTGTCCAACACTTGGCTGCAGCTTAGCTAATTGCACAAACGTGTTCTGCTACTGTGTGCTTGCATGTGACTTCATGTCAGTGCTCGGCAATGCCATGAGACCAAAAAGGAGCATGCAGAGGCAGACAAGCAGGCAGAGCCAAGAATAAAAAAACCAGCTGAAATGCAACTGGAAGCAAGCGAAAGAAACAGAATTCTCTACGGGTTTCACTACGATTACAACTACGGATTGTAACTCTTACAGAAGCTTCCTCACCATTACCCCAACATTCATTCTGCTTCTTACCACCAGTGACTGCTCACAAATACAAAGGTGCTCTGTGCTCTTTAGAGAAACATATGCTCTCATTTGTATGCAGCCACAAAGGCACGTAAACATACACAAATGTAAACAGACATTCACGTTGTGCTCACAGACAAGCAAGAATACATAAAAACCCTTATAATTCAAGGCTACTTTCTTATATATGTTTACAAGCAAGCAACTCTCATTGTATGAGCTCATTTAAGAGGTCATATTATATTTTAGAAGATGGGAATATCATTTATTGTCCCTCATTTGGGAAATTCAAGTGTTCCAGCAGCAAAGTGACAGGCAGATGGAGCATGCAGTTTCCCAAAAAAGCAAAGAATAAAGTCCAACAGTCGAACAGCTGCTGGGAGAAAGGACCTGCGATAACGCTCGTCTGTGCACCTAGCATGCAGCAGTCTGGCACTGAAGGAGCTCTCCACTTCTGCAACAGCTTCATGCATGGGGTGGAAGACATTGTCCAAGCCATAAACAAAGGATGTGTTTGGATACCTGCATTTTAACTGCAAACCTTTTGTAAAATCTACATATGAAAAAAAGAGTAGCTGGTCATACTGCAAGTAATTTTGGAAATGCATGAAAACATAAAGGGGTGTATGCAGGAGTCCAATTCTGGTTCAGCCTCCTTTTTTCTTTCCTTACAGAAAGTTCTTAAAGAGATATGCCTGTACTCACAGAAGCTGTGGTAACAAAAGCATGTTTCCTTTTATCCGTTTCTTTTCTTTTTCACCAGACCAGCTGGCCAATAACAGCAAATTGGGCTTTTCAGAGGGAGCGCGGTCTTGAAGAGGGAGGAGCTGAAACAGTGTTATCCACAGAAGGCGCTGCATTAATGAACAGCATGAGAGAGAAGAAAATATGTTTTCTGAACATGAAAGAAAGGGCTTCTGTTAAAGCACAGGCACTAAATAAAATTGGTAACCTCTAAATGAGCATAAAATGACCTCAATACATGAACTAGGTTAAAGCAGAACACCCACAAATTTTCTGGTCAGATATTATGTTAAATAGGTCGAAAAAAAGAATTTGGACAAAGAGGCCACACTGAACAACAGGCTCCAGAGTAAAACGTGTATAACAAAGTAGCCAAAGCATAAGCGTTTCTGCTTCACTAGAGCTTATAATTGAAAAGCCAGTTAGAGAGGAAAAAAACAACAACAAGAAAAACGTTAGGAATTAAATATTTAACCTCCCACCACCTCAACCTACCAATTGGGGGGAAAAGTGCGTGCACACAAAATTATAATAGGGGTCTGAGTAATTTCAGATAAGATCTTGGGAACAAATGAGGGCAGCTGTGAGATGGATAAAAGGCAATGGTTTACAGTTATTTTAACTTTGCTTGTTGGCTAAAAGTAGAGAGGCTCGTTCTGCAGATATAACACAGCCTATCTGAACTACAAACACCTCTTTAGACTGTTTCGACACTGACGTAACAGATGCATCCAAACAATGGCAACATTTATAGAATATTCAAGTAGCCTAATATACAAGGTCTACTGTTCGTGTAGAGCTTGTGCAAAGACACTTTGATTTGAATACATACCCAAAGAAGCAGGAAATCATCTCCACTTGTATACTTCTGGACTTTCATTGTAACATGTGGCTTATTCTGAACATACAGTTCCAGCCTCTGAAGAATACAGGCACACAATCAGGTTGTGATTATTATCACGAATGTTGGGCTGGGGTCAGGCAATGGGGGCTACATATAACATTTACACATTTGACAAGTAGACGTCCTCCCCCTCTCTCCGCACATTCTTCCAGAAAGTAATTCACTCAGAAACCTTCCACGTGCATTCATACATATCAATTAGACATGAACCCACACACGTGTAGAGATACAACACCCACAGACCTGCAGACAAAGGGGATGACGGAGGTGCAGACAGAAAGACGAAGCAAGCATTGTTTTCCCACTGATTTATTCTGGTTGACCAAATAGCAAAGTGAGCGGGGAGAGACTCCTGCAGACCCAGACAGACTGCACTTGTGCAAGCTAGGCCGTATGTGAATGTGTCTGTGTGCGTTGGCCAAGTTGATCCACGTCCACGATCTTTAGACTCCAGACCCTATCTCTGCCCCCCTCAGCTGTGGAATGCTGCAATGATTGCTGGGTAATTACCCCGATGCTTTAGTCCTCTGCTCCCAGCACCATTAGTATTAAATCTTTTCTTTTTCTTCACTTTGGAGGGAGGCAATGGCCGTCCTTTGATCAGAAAGAAAGAAACAAAGGAAGAAAGAAAGAAAGAAAGAAAGAAAGAAAGAAAGAAAGAAAGAAAGAAAGAAAGAAAGAAAGAAAGAAAGGAAAGAAAGAAAGAAAGAAAGAAAGAAAGAAAGAAAGAAAGAAAGAAAGAAAGAAAGACTGGCCACCCGGCGGGGACCACAGCAGCTGTCTCCACCTGTGGCTTCTGACCCAGGCCCACTTTACAGTGATCTGGTCAGACAAGTGAAATGCAGTGTACAGTCGTATAATTCAACTCCAAGTGGTCAAAGTTTGACCCATTTTCTCCTGATAGTATTAGGCATTAATTTTATGAAACACTAACACTGGACTGCCAGCAACTGTGGTGGAAGCAGGTCAGCGTGAGTGATAGCGTGTCATCATCATGATACAGTCAGATTTGAGCTCTTCATTGAGTTGGAGAATCATCAAACACATTTGATTACTTGAACTGAAGTATGTATTTGTGGTCAGGCAAAAGATGGCCTGGAATAGCTGGGGGCTGACATATGGCCCAATGCTAGGGTTGTCTTGACTGATGTGTAGCCTGGCTCCAATCAGCCAGCCTCAGGCTCTCACCATTAACCCTGGCTGATTGCTGATAGGAACAGAGGGGGATACAGGGAGGCCTATCACAGGCAGTTTACCAGAACCTCCCCAGCTACGATGGGCTTATCTGCAGCCATGTCTCTGCGCTGTGATTGGTCAGCTGGAATCCATTAGGATGAAAGGCATTGGTGGCCTCATCACAGATCTATCAAGATCACACACACTAAAGCAGGAACATGAACGTAGATGTGAAGAGTTATCTGCACGGATCTCTGAGCTGCTGCACACACAAGCACTCACCTGGAATACGCACACAGAATCCTACAGATGTGTGCAACAAAGGCATATACTGGAAAATAGACGAGCAAACTGACCGGCATGTAGCCGGTGTAATCAGAGGTCTTCCAACAGACCTGCTGGAACACCTTTTACCCCTTTTATCCCCTGAGAATCATGAATATATCTTTGCTTTGGCACATCACACTATTATGTGTGTTTAGCAGTACGAAGAGCTGATTTTGTTTTTTTTAATGGAATATATTTGGCTTGGACTGTTGACATGACAAAAAAAGCAGTTCAAACGGTAAATATAAAACTCTCTAAAATAAGCAAAGCTTCCTGGTTTGGATTAGAAAATCTACTGGTTAAGAAAGAGTACCTACAGAGTAACTACAACCCTTTTTAGATTTCTATATCAAAACCTGTGGACATGTTTCCATCAGTATTAAGGGCTGATCTTACACCAAAGTGTCACCAGACATAATAACCTGTTTTAATTGAAAGCGCTTATTAACAATGGCAGCCCTCCTCTACGTGGCCTCACCTCAACAGCTGCAAGTTGATTTGGGCAGGCAACTAAAGTTTCCACAGCAGAATGTGTTAGCATCACTCCAGATAGACATTTTAATCACGTCTGAGCCCTCCAAGCAACTAATTATACTCAAATTCACCTGGGAACAGAGCACAGAAGAAGAAAACGAGCGGAAACACATGCAGCAACGGGGGAACAGTTAAAGGTAAGTGAAGCTGTGAGATGCACTGCGAACTTGTAGAGGTGGAAAGTAAGGGATTTTGCAGTATACTTAGTCTTCAACACGCTCAAACCTGTAACTGAAGCCACCTTGTGACTATCCACACAAAAAAGACACACTTGTTATCACTGTTTTGTTAACAAGGTTAGAAAAGGTAACTGTTTGACATGCTCAGTGATAATCAGATGCACACATCTGTTTGTCTGTTTAGCTATTTAACTACCCTAGCTCACCTGCAACCACGACAACAAAAGGACCAATTCAAACTTGGCTGTAAAATACACCTAATTCTAACCTCAACTATAAAAAACTCTTAAGCTAAAACAGCCTTTGTCTCAAAAGGTCTGTCCAAAAGGGACAACCAGTCAAAACGCCCTCACTTTCCAAAACTGTCTTCACTTCCAAGGTCAGCACAGCTATTCTTGTCAAGTTGCAGTGACATTTCACTGTGGACAGCCTCACCCAAACCCTAACCCCTTCATTAGGACCAGGCTTTGGCCCCCATGAGAACTACTGGTCTCCACAAGGTTGGTGGACGCGGAAAAAGCCTGTTAAGATGTAACAAAAACGCACACACCTACACACACACAATAAACACTGTGTCAATGCTGGACTAACATTTTCCTTCTATCAACATGCAGCATTTCCTCTTGCTATCCATATGCATCACACTCAACAGTACTAGTGTGTTGGGACGATGTATAAAATATTTGGGGGAGAAATGGCAAAGAGAGAAAGTGGAACACTGAAGGATGTTTTGGGAAATATCTATGTGGGTACAAAAGGTGTAACATGTAGAAGACATTACAACAAGAGACATTAAAATGAAAATCTTTCAACCAATGTGAAAGCTCATTAACGATAAAACATTCAAGACAGAAGAACAATTGCTCCAGAGAGACAGTGAGCTGAGAGCTGAGTGGGGGAGGAAAAAGAAGAAATGCATAAGGCCAGGGGACAACTGGATTTATCTTCATATCAATCTCTTTCTCTCTCTACTTTTCTTCACAATCAAAGGGCTAGCCATGTTGATGAAACCAGGCCAGAGCCAGTGATGACACCAGGCCAGAGCAAGTGCTGAAAGGGTCTGGCAGAGGATCCACTCAAACAGAGGTTGGTTCCCCTGAGAATGTCTGAGCGAGACCTGCTAAGCACTATAATAGCTATAAGAGGGGCCCTTGTGTACACGGCATCCTTCCATATAGACGCACAAACATTCACACATTGTGCTCGGTCTGCAGCACATGTAATCCAATCTCCCTGCCTGTGGTTGCTATAGGAGGCAACATGATAGGGGATACTATACTTCCATGCATACAGACAGCCTTTTTAAAAGCATGAATATGGATTGAGATGACCACAATGTTTGAACATGAATAACATATGTAAGCCAAAACCACACCACAACCGGCCATGCATATGTACCTCCCACAGCCCTACCCCCTCAGAGAAAGAGGAAGAAGAAAAAGAACCAAAAATGAAAAAATAAATAAATAAATGCATCATTATGCATTGGTCATGGTCTCATAGACCAAGAGCTTGAACAGAGCTTCCACTGTTCTGCATGATACACAAGACCAAAATGCCCACACAACTTCTTTTTGTCATTCAAAGACCGTTTCCTCATTATTTTTAGTTAAATTAAGCCTCTTGCTATTAAAATCACCCCAGGGCTCAAACTATAGCAGTGACATCATGGTACCATGCAATAATTCATGGTGAACATCCATGTCGATGCCAGCAAGAGAAAATTCCTCTCACTCTCTTGAAACAGAGAACAAGGCAGTAATGGCACAAACTGCAATTTAAGCTAGTCTGTGTCGCAACGTCTGTGTAATCATTTTAAAAAAGGGGTAAAAACGCACCACATGTCAGAAACCCTTAAATATCAAATTCAAAAGGGCCTCACAGACATAAACATGACTTTACTGCATCTTTATGAAGCTGTTAATTAATACAAAAAATGAAACCAATAAATCTGTTGAGGAAAGCTACATATGTCATTAATTAGTATGTTTAGATGAAAACTAAACCAGAAATTCCACAGAAAAGAAAAACTGCAAGAAAACAGTAATTATTCAAAAATCCAAGATAACACAGGAGTGGGCGGGGCAAAGCAAAGGACGCTAAACTGCAACGAAGAACATGCGAGTAAACGAGACTGATGCCGCAAACCTGTTGTCCTGTTTTCATTTACATTCGTTTTTTCAGCTTCCTCCCGTCCGTATCGTATTACACTCACATCCAACAGGCTGTTCTTGCTCTTAGATACAACGACACACACTGACCCACACAGGAATCCAATATCATGCACCAGTTGACCTGTCATCAGCCTTTATCATTCTCACCAGCTCTCTGGGTGGCGGGTGCTGTTTGCAGTGAAGACAGAGAGCCTGTCGCGATAAAACAGATGCATCATCTGAACCCTCAAAGCTCTTTTCATCAGCGGGGGAACATATATGAGAGATTAATAGCTCTATGAAATCTGTTTAGTTGACTCACTGGAAGCCGAAAATTTTATGAAGAGGCTTGGCACTTTTCATAAGATTTAATCTAAACCTCATTACATCGTGTCATGAAAGTAAAAGCAGTGCTTGTACACAGCACATGGTTTAGCTATTGAAATAATATTCTCAGGATGTTTTTTTCTTTTCCCCAACTGTGCGGTTTGTCATATCAAAATGTCCCTAGTGAGGGAAATGTAACCCCACGTTTTTTAGATAGAGTTATCTTTCAAAGAAAAAAAGAAAAAACTTTATTCAACACTGAGAAGTCTTCAGACACAGCTGGGGGTGTGGGGGCTGGTGGCGAAATAACTTCAACAGGATAAGACTGGTAAGGAAACGAGCCACACTCCTGTCTTTCCTCTTGTACACAGATCTGTAAGTTATAGCCCAAGCCTGCTGGGAAACGGGAAATTTGGGAAACAAATCAGTACGAAATGGTCAGTTTACAGAGTGGTTACAGTGCGCACAAAGTTAGTCAAAGAAGTGCACGTTTCAAAGGAATCATATCTAGAGATCATGACTAGCATTCCCATTCCACTTAAAAATGTGACCCAGATAGCAATGACATTAAGATATCTTTTTAAAAATATTACCATAAAAGGATTAGTCACGTGACACGGCTGGTTCTCCCAAAGACCACATTTGCTCACATTCTTTGGGGTTATTTAGCCACACAAACACATACAGTCATATCTGTCAAGGCTTTCTGGCAACAGAACACACCAGTTTAAAAATCATGTAAATTACAGAAACACTGAAACTGAGTTCTTTCTTTGTCTTTCTTTTGTTTTTAATTAAATTCATTGAATTTGTATCTAATGTCAGCAATCAGTTTCAGAAAAAGTGCAACATTTACTCTTCTGTTGCATCACATCTTCTTCTTTTAACAACATCCTACAAAAGACTTTGGGTACAAGCCGTTTTAGAGTCTTCATCTACAAAAAGGTTTCACCTTCAAAGCACTAACAGCCATAATAGTGGTGCGGACGTTTTTCACACCATATGCACGAATACAACCCCATGCCATCACTCACACTGGCTCCCAGTTTTCAGTTCCCCATCTTAACTGAACTCAGGCCCGAGGAAGTGGGTGGCTGTTTCTGGATGTTACTTTGCACTTTTGTATCTTCATCATAAGCTAAAATAGTTGGAAAGTTAATACACAAGTCAGTGACCCAATAATTTCCCCCCTTCAGCGTAACTCCAACATATCACCTACACCGACCTGCAGCACAAAAGTACCTTGCACAGATCAGATCATTACAACACGTTGTGCTGGAAAACCTTTGCTGTAAACCCTGGCAAGAAAAGATTGTTGCAGACCATGATAATGAGCCCCCCCCCGTTATGCACACTGTTATGCACTATATCACTATTACATGCCATTACCTTTCTTCTTTAACTTGGTTGGCAGATACTGCATGCTCTTGGTCTGTGCTCACTGCTCTCACCAGCTTGCCAAGCGTTACTCTTGTGTCTTGTTTCCATCTCTCTGTGCTTTTCTCTCATGTCTCAACCAGCTGCAGCAGATGGACAGCACCTCCATGAGGCCGGTTCTACCAGAGGTCTCTTCCTGTTCTTTCTCTTGATGGCTGCCAAGTGCATGCTCATTGGGCTTTTCTCTCTAATACTGTAGGGATTTTACCTTAAATTTAAAACACCGTGAATATGACTGTTGTTGTGGCCTGCACTATATAAACTGAATTAAACTGAGTAAATAGCCGTTTGGTTGACCCTTCCCCAAACATACACCAAAGCCAAAAAAACTCAACCAAACAAGCAAATACAAAATAGCTTGACTGGATTAAACCGCAAACCTCTGGTAGAGACAACCAACAAATTCAGCCCCTTTATGCTTCTAAAAGAATTTCAATGACATGCTGTGCTTCAGAAGCAAAAAGTTGGCAAAAATGTCCTTGCCATTTCAGAAACCTCTTAAAAAGTAGGCAAACTATCACGTCTACCTGGAAAAAGAGACATGGAAGAAACCTTTGTGCAAAGAGGCGAAGATAAACAAGATGAAAGAGGAGCCGGAGATGAAAAAGCAAAGAAAGACCAGAAATTGAAAATCTGAAAGTGAACCCAAAGTCAAAGTGCACTCAACATTGAGCTCACAGTCTTATGAGACAAGGAATGTCTTCCAGCTGGCAAGGGAGGACACAGAAGAAGAAAGAAAATCCTTTAGGAGAGGACTCAAGAGTGGTCTTTAGCAGGAAGACATTCAACATAAAAAGAAAGAAGATGGTCATGGCAAGAGCGGCCTACAAGAAAAGTCAGACTTTCAAATGATGAGGGAAGTTTTCCAGCTGGAGAAACTGGACATGAAAACAAAACCCCACTTTGAACAAAGAACCAAGGATGCACTTATGGAGGGCTTTGCATGGTGAAAACAATGAGATGATTGATGATATTAAGTCTTTTAAGATAGAAAAGGATGAGACAGCAATGTTGAGAAAGGCCTATTTCCAAGAGAAGAAAGACATTCAGAGCATTGCACAGGCTTTGCAGTTGGAGAAGCAAAGCACAGAAAAAGAAAGAAGAAGATAACCTATACTGAAGAAATTATGACTTTAAACTAAAGAAAGACAACGTGAAAATAACTACAATGCACAAAGAGGAAACCCAAAAAAAGGATGGCAGAGAGTAGAAAAGGAAGAGTTAGCTTTAAAAAGGAAGGGCTACATTCAGTTAAAGACGGTATGTGATGCTTTCCAGCTGAACAACTAGAAGGAATAGAAAGAACAGCCCGTGTTAGGAGCTTAAATTCAAGTGGACGAGGGGCTTTAAAACTGAAAGACAGAAAGGTGTTGGAGACAGAAAACAAACAATGACAACAATAACGGAAAAAGAACAATTTACTGGACTTATTTGTCACCACACACACAGGAACCACTTTGTCAACAACTGAGGTTTTCTTTGAGCCAAGGATGGAAATCCTCACAACCAAGACACTCACTGTGCTGTCAAACTGCTTTAGTGCTAAGCAGCCAAATGTGAGCTATTTAATTTCACAGAAAATCACCCATCCACCCACTCATCCACCCACTCATCCACCCATCCATCCACCCATCCATCCATCCATCCATCCATCCATCCATCCATCCATCCACCCATCCATCCATCCATCCATCCACCCACCCACCCATCCATCCATCCATCCATCAAACTGGAATTTAAGGGGAGAGTATAGGGATTTTTGGAACAGGAACCTTCTTGCAGTGAAGCTATGCTATCAATTTTAAAATAAATTCACTGGAATTTGTACGTTTTTAATTGACACTGCAATACATTTATTAAACTATTTGTAGAATCAAAATGCTATTTTATGTGTATGTGAAAACAATGAGAAAGCCACAGTTTAAAATACCTGGCACACTTCATCATTCAAATCACTCTCAGTCACTTCGCACTTCAATTCATTCGTTAACACATATTTCAAAAATTTTCATCATATTCCTGCTGACTTTTTTAGGGTGTTGCAGAACTTCTGCCTTTTAAAGTTTACTATGGCATGATGAATGAGGAGCACGTCTGCAGCAATAATATTTGTAAAGGAGAAAAGGAAACACAAAGATATGGATAGAGAGGGAGGCTTTCTGCATATTTCAACAAACAAAAAAAACTTGCTGGTGTTAAAACAGCCATCAACACAATGATACGAAGGAAAAGCAAAGCATTTGCAGTAAGCCCACGTTTGAGCGTGTACTGATGAAAACTGATGTCAAAGCACCACAGCAAACCATGAAACATCCCTAATTACAGGGCTTTTGACGTGTAGCCACTTTGCATTTAAATGGAACAGCTATAGTAAACGGGGCATTTTTAGAGAACAACTTCACACCCAACTGGAGTGTGCAACAGGGATGAGCTAAAAGCAAGCATATTGCTTTAAGTCAATGCTATAGGGAGGAGTACAGCACGTTATATGCGGTGCAGAAAGATCCTCAAACCTTGTGGTCACACAAACATAAAAGATTATGTATATTTTTAGAACAATCACATGCACGCATACACCCTGATGGCACTTTATTTGACCTTTTGTGCTCTTTTTCTTAAACTCAGCAAGTGGCAGAGAGGGAGAAGACAGAGAGAGACCTTTAATTTGAGGACATGAGAGGAAACAAGGAAGATGAGAGAAGACCTTTATGTAATTGGTCTATAGAGGAACTGCCAGCATGCGCACCACAGGTGGCCGCCAGCCCGGTTTAAATAGCCATCCTCATTAAGTCCTCTGAGACATGCCGTGCAAACAGAAAGAGAGGGTCATGAGTGGCATCTGGGACCAAAAGTACGATGTTTCTTTAATTCATCATTCCCATTTACTGCATAGTGCAAGTTTACACACGGAGGTACTGTATACATGTTCAAAGACAGTGATGAAAACTCTGATTAGCCAACCTCCAGTCAGTCAACGATTCGCTCTCAGCGTTTAATCACAGACTTCATTTCTAATATGGCTGACTGAACTAGAAAAATATTCAGCTGATTTAAAGCAATAAAACTGCCAGTCATAATATCACTTCCTTTTTTTTCTTTAGTTACAAAAGTAAACTGACTCACTGGACATTAGACTTTTTCTACAATTAAAAGCAGAGAGACTAGGCATTGAAAGGTTTCTGACAGTTCTTCTCTTTAGTATGACAAACCTTCTAAAGCTGACAAACAGCTGCTGACATTATGGCCAAATGGCAGCAGCCTCCTGTTGTTTGTTTCAATGTCCAACCCCCATAGCAATTTGGAAATGAACATCAACACAAACAGCTATGTGGAAAACAAGATTGTGGCCTGCACTGCGATGCTGCACAGCGATGTCCTGTATCTCACGTATGACTGCGACACCAGCGCCAATTATACTTTTTCAATTCAATTCAAGGGTGCAGCCGTCTACTGCAACTGGTTGGGGAATAAAAAACACTGTGGAAGACAGCCGGAAGTTAGAGCTAGCTTCTTCAATAGTGTTATAACACAATAATGTCAGCTCAGTTACTTGTTTCTCCTTTTCTGTTTCTTGTTTTTTGTCCAGATATAGAGTGAGAGTGGCAGATAAGTGGCACTGAGAGAACAAATATCACATTGTTTGGATTTTTCCCTGAAAACTCAGCCTGAGCTCTGTGCTGAGAATGTCCAGCAAGTTGTCTTTTTAAGTTACATTACAATCCACTCACACGTGGAGCTGTTGAATTATTATTATTATTGGTTTGAGAGTTTTAGAGTGTGTTTAGGCCCAACACTCATTCTCCTTTTGGCTCCATCAATTCCTGTGGGAGCACGTCTGTTTTTCTTTTTCTGTACAAAAATAATAAGATGCTTACTTTATCTGGCTCTAATTTATTGATGAGCACTTGGAACTCAGTGGATCAACATCAACACTATGCACTATTGTCACTCCAAGCTTTTAAAATATTCATTTTAGTATAAAAGGAATAATTAGAGAGTTTATAATACAATGTGCTGCATTTTTCTCTAAATAGAGTGAATTTAACTCACAACAGAAAGGTTTCATATGCATTTAAAGTCAGGCTACACTTTTTAAAATAATGCAGTGTGTTGCTGTAAAAGTTGGCTTTACGTACTTTTTTCTGCAAGACATTTATCTTCCTCTCCTTGACGTCCAGCATGTCCTTCATGTCTCTGATTTCTCCCGTTAGTGTGCTCTTTTCATCAGTCAAGTCCTGCAACTGTTTGGTCTTCTTGGTCAGGAACTGCTCCTTCTCCTCCAGACGCACTCGCAGAGCATCTACCTACAATTAACCAAGACAAGAAGTTAAGTGCAGATAGGCAGGTATAACAAAACTGTAAGGCCAGATCAATAGGGACACCGAAAGCAGCATCTGCACAACACAAACACTAACAGACAAGTAGCAGGAGAGAGAAAAGTGGACACAATCTTCAGACAGGGTGATAGAAACCAGTATGCACCATATCCAGAATTCATACACAGTCAGACAGACAGGCAACCATACAGGTTGAAAGTAATCTGTAAAAAATAGTTTTAAGGCAGACCGTTTGACGATGAGCGAGAGCTGAGTGACTGACAGGCGAATGCAGAGAAAAGAGGAAGCAAAAAAAGATTAAGAAATGTTACACCGTGATTTTTCCCAGTTCTCGGTCAGGTGGCCCACATGTTATTATTCAGCGCTAGAAATGACATTTCTCACATTTACTTGTTGACGTTTGGAAGTAGTAAAAGTTCAACTCTGACCTAATGTCCATGATTTGAACCACTGCGGACTGAAGCAAAGTGTGTGTGAAAGAGAAAGAGCCAGGAGCCTGTCCTGTCGTTTGTTATTGAGAGTGTTGTGTGATTGGGCCGGTGCTGCCATAGATCAGACCGCTCACACGCTTCACACTCACACATAGAAGTTCGACGTGTCTGGCTAAGTGTAGTGAGATGAGAGATAGCTGTGCACGTTCCAGCACTACTTATTAGACTTGACATACGCAACCGACTCCTTGTTTGTTCTTCTGCAATTTCACTTTATTCCCATGTATAATTTCAGGGGTGTTTCATTTGACTTCACGAGGACACACACACACATAGATGAAGGGAAGTAACATGAGGCTTGTTAACAGTCATTACTTGGACACAACGTGAACAGTGTGAAAATAGTTAAAGCAAAAACTCTTTTGCTTTCAAACTTATCTCCCAGGTATTTCACAAGGCACTCACTGTGATTCATAAAGGGAGGACGGGCGTTGGAGCAACTGGAGGTAAGATTTAGTCAGTTAGTTAACTTCCCTTTAGGCAACAGTAACACCTAAATCATTATTCTGATGTATAATAATAGTGTTGCACAAACTGTGTGTATTAAATTAATGGCACACAAGGGTTTCTGATTAGAACTAGAACGACTGCTATTTTGTAATTGTGCAAATGCCGAGAGAAATTTAAAACCACAAGAATTCAAGACAAAACAAATAATATGAGAGCAATCAGAAGAAAAACGTCAATAGCAAAAAAGCAGATATACTAAAGGCACAATTGAAAAGTACAGCTGTGTTGGAGCACAGTTCCTCCCTGCAGATATGTTTATGTACCTGCATGTGTAAAATGAGAGTGCGCCATGCACTCCAGAGACACACAGAGGGGGCCTGTCACTGTGCCATTAGAAGCAGGCCAGGACCCCCAGGTGTAAGATGGCGAAGTATTTATCTCATATTGCTCCTCTGGCAGACAACCAAAGTCTAATACTGAGAACGGCTCTGTCCTCCCAAATTCACATTTACACACAAACGCGCGCACAATAGTGGTGTTATCACCAATCCTTTGCACGTACAGTATACATGCACATACTATGTGTGTGTGTGCATGTTTGCCACTGCATTTATGTGCGTGTGTGAGAGAGCGAGAGACCTCCTCCCCTCCATCTCCACCTGGCAAGGAGCAATTTAGCAAGAATGTAGCAAAGGGGCCTAACAGGAAATCCCTGCTGTCTCACCTGCACTGGCCCACTAAGCTGTGATAGTGCTACACAGACTAATACCCTCTTAAAGCACTCAGCGCTGCGAGACACAGTACATGGAAAAACAGGGAGAGAGTTGGATGATGAGATGCGGAGGGACAAATGAAAGGACAGATAACAGTAAGGGTGAAAGCAAGGGACGTAATAAATGAATGAAGGTGGATAGGGTCCGGCCTGTTGTGGACACAGCATTTGGACTGAGCATGTTAACACCACCGGCATACTGCTGTTTCACTGGCTACCACTCCAACAGCAGGAAATACTGTATGGCTTTATCAGCTGGCACACATGCTGAGATGATAGACGGCTAACTGCACACAGTGATTAACCTCTCTCTTCTCCCTCAATTTCCGCTCCAATGTTCCTTTTCTTCTGCTGCCCTTCTTCCTTGTGTCATCTTTCAAAAACACCTCTCGCTCTCTCTCGCTCTCTTCCCCTGTGGCTACCACCTCTCTTTCAACACTCCATCCCTCCAACCATGCTGCACACTCTCCAGGAGATTTCCTATTGCCATTTAAAGGCAACGGTCCTGCAGCGAGACAGAGTGATGTGTCAGTGTGAGAAATCCCTGAAGTCTTCAAATCAGGTTGTCTTTGGTACAGACCCACATTTCCCCAAGCATAACATTGCAGGTTTGCGCCTTTCAGTGCAGATTTGAGGGAGATGACATGCAACACAGAACTCCTGCTGTCTCCAAGACAACCACGGTATTGATTCTACCTACACGAGCGGACACCAGGGACTATATCCTGTTTTGTAATCGTGACGTTTCTTTAGCAGAAAAGGAGAAAGGTCAGGGAGAGGAGTAGAAAAGCCGCTGCTGTCCAGTCTGGCTTCGTTCAAATCTAAAGGGAACACTGGAGACTGCCCTGAGAAGTTCTGCTGAGTTGATGAATTAAAAACACATCTATATCACCCCACCTTCCTCCAAAAAAACCCACTTAAACTTTCCAGTCCCTCACTCAGCACCCCATAATTTAAAAAAAATATCTTGATATGTTTTCAACATTCTGTGGTTGCAAAACTATTAATTCTTGGCAAACCCCGGATTTTGTTTAAATTAATTCATTCCCAAATTTGTAACTACTCTAACGTGCGCACACATATGCATATTCAACAAATCTCAAGGCACAAAACTGCATCTGTAATTAAATATGCAAACAGCACGCACAAACGCATAAACACACTCTGATTAAATTCCTCCTTCTTGCTTGCAATGACAGCCAAATGTAGGTTCTGGAAATTGGTTAGCGGAGTAAAACAGAGGCTTAAAGAAAACAGTTTCACTGTTTGTCCTCACCTCCCTTTTCCCTGCCTCACATTTCATCATAAAAGTTTTTTTGGCAGGCAAATCTGCAAAGGTATTGGGCCCATCGTCGGCTCTGGGCCGCAATAAACAACACAGGGACTATATGAGCAGACCACAGTCAAAACAGCAGAACCAGAGAGAGTGAAAACCTGTAAGACCACAGCCGAGGTCTGGGGACACACCGACACTTGCGCAGTAACGTTTGCACTCTCACTCACACACTTGGGAGTCCAATATTGCAAATAGAGTCTTAGGTTGATCAGAAAAACATCCGTCATGTTTTCCATTGTCCCAATCTCAGTCTTTAAAAATCTATGACCTTTACAGAAGCTCATATCCAAACCATCAGCTATATTCATTCGTGTGTGTGTGTGTGTGTGTGTGTGTGTGTGTGTGTGCGCGCGCGCGCGTGTGTGTGTGTGTGTCTTAAAACAAGTTTGAATGTCACTTGAACTGAAAACACACCATTAAAGCTCTTAAATCCCAAGGAAAGGGTCTGATGAAATGTATCTAATGCCTGAACTAAGATCTTCTTGGCCTGCTGTGGTGCACCACACACAGCTGTGTCAGCTATTCACTTCTCTGGCTGCATCTCTAGCCTTTATAAATACACCACACGGCACCCATTAGATTTAATTTATTCAAAGGCCTGTGCAGTGAAACTAATCATCTCAATTTATGGCCTAATTCAGGTTTGTCAAGCCACTGATGAGCCCAAGTCTGAATTTCATCACTAAAATATTGAAGACAATGCTAGACCACCAAAGTCTCGTGTAACGCAGTTAAAGGACCAGGGCGCCTGACTGCAGCCTCATAGACAATGAGCTATCAGAATAAGATTCGACTATGGAGCCTGAGGGTGTGAATAAAACACAGGAAACAAAAGTAGAGCTCAAATATATATATATATATTATGTTTGTTATGAGAAGGGTATAGACGGATGTACAAAAGAAACAAAAACATATGCATATATATCACAAACAAAAATAATGTTGACAATACAAAACAGCTTATTAGGTTCCAAAAGGAGGTGGGATGAGGTGTGGTCCAGTATGTGATTTAGTTTAGTTCCATGGACCTGTGATAGGTCATGTGTCAACAATTTGTGATTCAGTCCATAGGTTCACAATTCCTACCGCAACGTAGCGGTGGTCGGGTGGCTCGCCATCTCGCGCTGATCAGGGCTGATCGCGGGAGAACAAAAAAAACCTGACCGTTGAGTCGAGTGTGAGGTAGTGTAAAGATGAATGAATCGGCCGGGTTATTGCACGCTGTCAACTGGCCTGTAGTGCAAAATTTGTCGTGATCTGACAAGTACGCCAACCACAGGGACAACAGCAGCCAGAGGAGCAGGGACATGCAGCTGATTGACCCGGAACTTATACAGGATTCATTCCCGCCACAATAAAGGGACTGGCGGAAGTGGGGTCAGAAGTTACCGTGGTTACACTCGCATGCTACCTATTATCATCTCTTTGGTGAGATGTACTTTACGCAGCGAGACAAACCAACACATATGATGCAGAAGGAATGAGAATGAATGCAGACAGCTGGATTTAAGCAGCCTGTCGGTGTTTTCATGCTGACTAATATCTGCATTATTAAAGACTGCTGAGAGGTGAACAAAAAACCCACGAGGATATATAGAGAACAGTAACTCACACCGCTGGTATATAAGCACCAGGTTATATGTCTTTTATTTATACAGAGCGGCATCAAGTGATCCATAGTTTCATGTTGATGTAACTGAAGCCTTCAATAGATGTCGGGAGGTTACAAATACTGTAAGAGTAGCCGCCTGAAGACCAAAGGATGTTTTTTGTTTTAATTGTGCATGTTGACGTGCTCAGTGTGTGAGCGTGTGAATAGGGGGGCGTTGTCAGATGGAAGTATGAAGAACTTTACACAGAAAATGTAAACAAGCCTGGACTTCTAGACCCTACACTGTTTATTTACACACAGAAGGCACTTAAAGACCATTTTTATAGTGTTTGGTACTTTTTCCCATGTCCATACAGCTCAAACCGAGGACCACCGGAGTTCGTAGGACTCCTTTTTGGGGTATTTCCTTCTATCGAGGAGGAACTGCCTCAGCACAAGAGGAACTTTGCATGATGTGATGTATTGTGACTGGTCCTGACCAGCGTTATTGTAGTTTTACATCGTTATTTCATTTTAATTATGAAATTACATTTTGTTTTACTAGTGTGTATTCGCTCATTTCAGTTTCGCATATAAGACAAATTTATAGAGAACACAAAAACAACACTTTTGACTCACATCCTGTCTCAATAAATATATGCTGCAGTGCTTCCCTGTGCTTGTTTTGACAACTGATTTGACTAAATGATCAAAGACTAAAATGTAAGATATCTCCCACCCATCCGTCCATCAATACATCCATTTATATATTTTATAACACTTTTTCAGTTCACAGTCATGTGGAGCCTGTCCCAGCTGTCATAGAGCAGGGTAACACCCACCAGGTCAATATTTCACATATACTTTTTATTTTTTATTCTCAAGTACATAATATTGCTTCTGTTAGTTTCTTTAGGGTAACCAAAACATTTTTTACAACTAGTTTAAATTTTATTTTGGTTTTAGTTAACTGCAATAACTTTGTTTTGTACTTAAGTGTGGACTGAATATTTGATAAATGGTGTTACAAGTAGGGATCCTCCTTTTTCCAATTCCAACCCCTCGGCTGTGGTTCATCTGCCAATAACAAATACCCGTTTTAAATGAATAATCTGTATCCCTCACTGGCAGGAAGAGACAGGGGCTTGTTTTTTGTGTGTCTGGAAACTTTTGAATGAACAGAGTCAAACATGATTTTAAGAAACTAACAGAACCCAGTATGAGCTGACTTGCATTACCAGCTGCTTACTGCTTCCGAGTTCCTATAAGAAAAGAACAAATGCTGCGAGGCATGTGCTTCCCAGCACACCTCCCTAATGGGTACCTACACCCAAAAATGTTTGGTCAGAAAGCAGCTACATATGCCTACACAGATAAACAAGTGCATGCATGCAAACAGAAGTTTTCATCTCCACCTGAGCTGGTCATCCCAGACATAACAAGACTGAAGTTGATCTTTACGGAAACGTGGGAAATTCCCTGTCCTAGGGCAAAGGCTGTGTCATTCGAGGGGTGTCATGAAAGCTGAGTTAAGGCAACAGTCAGACAGATCACCTCAGGGCTGACTCGGGATAATAAGCGGATATAAACTGGCTCACAGCAGGGGCTGCAGGGTGGAGAGTGGGACACTGTCTCATTGAACACCATAACATCTGCTGATAAAACCATGGCAACACAGCTGTGTGCCTAAAGGCTACGAAGGGAACATGGAAAAGCACAGATGTAAAACAAGACCAAAAAAGACAAGGACACACACACACACACACTGACAAAAGGACCTTTGTCAGTGAATGTTTGCTACCAAAGCATGAAAGTCATTAATGTTCATATTGTAACAGTGGATGGTTTCATGACATTGAAAAATATAGGGTCACAGCACAAACTCTCATCGCACGCCGCTGCCTCAAACACTCTTTTGCCCTCCATCCATCATCATTACATCCTGCCAACAAAGACACACAAAACATACACAACACACGTGCGCATGTAGAGGAAGAGCTGCTGCAGGCGTTCCTCCTCATTAACACTTGCTGCTCCTCTGATTATTTTTCCTGATCATTTCCAGCACTGCATGCCAGTTCCTACATCCTGTTTCAAGGGAATCCATTTCCTGTCAAACACTAAGCAGTCACTCTGGCAAACATGTGGAAAATAAATGCTGGTCTGCAGTTCCTACAGTAGGTGCCTGAAATAAGCTTGATTTCTACTTGATCAACGAGTAAATATTAGCTGAGTGTCTCACACACAGTCACAGTCTTGAGTAAATACCAAACTTTGAACTAATAATGAAACCTGAATGCAAGTTAATTTAATGACAACTAAGTATGTTGTCATGGAGATGAAAAAATTGTTGTCAATAGCCTTTTAGCCAAAAATGATATTGTAAAATCAACAGAATTATATCAAGTCTGTCAAACTCACTATGCCACAGTCAGGGGCAGCTGAAACATAACCACAGTTATTGCAACCATGTACAACAGACGTGCATTTCATCGCCTTTGAAGTCGTCTTATCAGTGACTTTGGTGTCTCAAGATAACCATAAAAAAATCACTAACACAGAGACAAACTGCTACCAGTCTGCTACCAGTCTGCAATTAACTGGAGTCAAGTTGGCAATTATGTTTGTGATGCTAAAGCAATTAACTGTGACTAGCAGAAACCTGTCGCCACCTACATACACAGAAATGTACATGAAACAGAAATTCATGTTTAGTACTTATATTCAGAGTCCAGGCAAAAGCTCCCAAATCTGAAATAGAAATCCATTAATTTTTTTGAAAATAGTACCAGTGTTCCTGCATGACGGGGTTTTAACAGCAAATTTATATATATAACCTCAAATAGACACGTCAGGGTTGGTACTTTGTCTTTGTTTGTAAGTTAGGCAGCAGTTATTTACAAAGCTTAGCCAGTCGTTCTGAGAGTGATGGCAGTCATTTAGAGAACTGCTGTCTGGCGACAGGCTGCCTCGTACCAGGTAACCTGCACTATGGAGCGTACAGTGACCACTATTCTATTTCATCTTTCATCTGTATACTATACCAGTTAAAAAATATATAATTTCCTTAAAACTCTATAAACCCTAAAGTAAAAGTTGAATTTTGATCATTTAAATGTGCTGGAGGGGGATTAAAAAATGAAACAGACACACCTCCCCTATAAACAGGAGTAAGTAGAGGAGTGGAATATGTCATATTTCATCTAGTTTAATTGTTCTGTTCGGAGACTTTTGTGTTAACAAAGAGCCGACTTACTGTAAGCAAGAGTGAAAACTGCTTTCGGAGTGTATTATTGTGGCGTGGCGTGTTTGTGTAAGTATGTCTTTGTCTGTGTGTGTATTTGGGTATATGTGTGTATGAAACTGGAAGTTAAGTGGTCTTAGCAAAGCAGGGTGACCCTGAGGAAAGAGGAGGTCAGAACAAAAAGAAAGGGGCTTATTGTCTCTGGCTGTCTCTATCACCACCTCACGGCCTTCTGGTTAACCACCTGCTGACTGACTGTAGACCAAGCAAAGCCCACATTACTGTTTCTGTTTATGGGTGTGGATTTTTCTGTTAGGTTTCAAAATAGAAAACAAAAATATGCAGACAGATTACAAACATTTCCCAAGGACCTTAATACGGAAAAAATGTCACACAAACGAAACCATTCGTGATGAAGCACGTGTCACGTATACTTGGATAGCAATGCTAATGCGTGTGCAGTCGTGCTGCGTGCACACATGTGTCCGTCCACTCATTAGGTCACATTTATCTCATTCGCTGTGTAAACCATTAAATATCTCATCCCCATTCTGACCGCTGTAACTCCACTTTATGGCTTTTCCACAAGGCCTCTGAAGAACTTGCGGGGGCTTTATTTTGGACCGTGCCATGTTTGTTCTGGGGGGCCCGATGCTGCTACTCACACTGAAACCCAAACCACACCGATCTACGAAGACGGGAGCACGCTATTGGGTCTGAGAATGGTGACCATGGTCAGTCGAGTTCAGATGAGATCATACAAAAACTGTCAAGACCTGCTGATTAGTGGTCAGCAAATGGGAATGGAAGTGTTTCCTGTTTACTTAGTCCAATAAGCTCACTGTAAGTTTTAGGGAGCTCATCAAGTTCTTACCTTTGTTTAAACTGTTTTTTCACCCTTTCTCATTCCTAATCTGTTGGTAATGTGGAAATAAGGTGAAATAAGGAGTCGGCAACAAAATGTGATAGAATAGAGACGAAAGCACGAGGGAAAAGAAACTATGAACAGAGGGAGCAAAAGTGAATGAGGCAGAAAGAAAGACAGTAAGCGAGAACACAGCAGGGGGATAGCCCAGGGTGGAGTTTAACCCGGGCCCGACCACATCTTTTCTCCGCCTCACTACCTATATGAACCATCAATCAGCTAGGAGAACAAGGAAAGATCAACACAAATAGTCCAGCAGGGACCACAGCACACCGCTCCATCGAATCACTCACTGACAAAAGCCCATATCCTTAAACATCCATCAAACGGCGCAATTCTCTCACTTTTCACTTCCTCTTGTCGCTCAATCACGTCTTGATTCATTCCCACTTACACTTCTTTTTAATTTTCCTCTTGTTTTCACTATTCATCACTGCCACTACCGTTGATGTTAGCAACTCATCTTTTAGTCATTTCTGTCTTTTACGACTCATTACATTCAACCTCAAAATGAAAACTTCTGACAGACACAGCAAACGCTGGTGATGAAAGAGAACGCAGGATATTTGAGGTCAGATCTGACGAAGCTGAAGTGAAATACCGCAGACGGTGTTCTCTCCAAATACAGATACGTTGCCACATCCCAAAGTATGCATTAAAGGCGTGCTGCTGCTAACACTTCTACTGGCAGTCGGTGAGGAACAAAATATCAAATGTTATATTGCTGTGCAAATTTATGTGCCCGATTAAGACTTAAACTCCAGCTTCATGTCTAGACTTCTCTTTATAGGGTAAGTTGCCCCCAACATGATGCTTACCCAGCGATAAATACAGTCCTGTACAAAAGTCTCATTCTTTATATGTTTCTAGGAAAATGGGAAATAGGTGGAGTGATTTACTGAAATGGGAACATAAACATGGAATAAAGAAGAGTTTGTGCAATTGAAGGTCAATATTTTGTATCACCACCTTCAGTCTTCAACAAAGCGTCTCTTAGGGAAACTTTCCTATAATGGTTTTATAAGTAGCCTTAAAGAATAGTTATCCAGCTTTCTTGAAGGACATTCAAAGCTCTTCTTTGGATGTTGCTGCCTTTTGTTCTGTTCTGTGTCAATATGATCCCACACTGCTTCAATAATGTTGAGATCTGGGCTCTGGGGAAGCCATTGTGTGCTTTGCTATCCAGGTATTGCTTTTACTGCATTGGCAGTGTGTTTGGGATCAATGTCATTTTGAAAAATAAAGCCACTGCCAATCCGACGCTTTCCAGATGGCATTGCATGGTGGATCAAAATCTGATGGCACCTTTCTGCGTTCATAATTCGCTCAGTTTTTCAAGATCCCAACACCTCTGGCTGAAATACTAACTAGGAATGAGTCTCCACTATGTTTTACAGATGGCAGCAGACACTCAGTGTTATACTTCCCTTATGACCTCGGATAATTTGACAGTTTGGATTCATCATCCAGACCCGCTGACATTGATTTTCATCCAGTTCTTGTGTAACCTGGCGTCGCTCAACCTCTCCTCCCTGTAACACTTCCTTCAGACTGGCTCCTTGACAGCCACCTTTCCACTGAGAGCATTTCAGATGAGGCTTTGGCGAACAGTAGCTGGATCGACTGAAGG
This sequence comes from Aulonocara sp. 'chitande type north' Nkhata Bay, assembly GCF_057382095.1. Classification (NCBI taxonomy): domain Eukaryota; kingdom Metazoa; phylum Chordata; class Actinopteri; order Cichliformes; family Cichlidae; genus Aulonocara; species Aulonocara sp. 'chitande type north' Nkhata Bay. The sequence goes on along the minus strand of NC_141363.1, from coordinate 522,120 downwards.
GCCCGGTGCATCTCCCAGGTCTTGTGTCAAGTTTTTCCTGGATTTCTTTTCATATAACTAAAGGACACGACTTTCAGATACTGTTCATCTGCTATAGATATCGTTTTTTAGCCCAGCCACTTCTTTTTGTTCTCCACTTGACTTAATTTGGGGTTATATAAATAAAATTGAATTGAATTAAACTTGTCCAATTCCCTCAAATGTTTTAAGAACACATTGCACACCATGATGAGATATGCAAAGGTTTTGGCTAGCAGGTCTTTGAGAATTACCTTGTAGGTGAAAAAATATTATTTTTTATCTTTGGCATTTGTGTTAGAATCAACAAAAAAATGGGAATACACAATGTGTTTATGCATCTGTCATGTATAGACACAAAAACGGCTTTACCCCTTGAGTCAGGTGCCTTTATGTCCATAGAAAAACTCAGAAAACCTGGAAAGCTATTGCTCAGGAAAACAGTCTGGTTCTCCTAAAGCAAAATCTAAAGAAATGAGGAGTAACTTATTACTATTGCAGAGTGCTGCATGTAAATCAAAGTACAATCATCATAAAAAATTTAAGCCTTATATCTGCAAAAGACATTAATACATGTGACAGTGATGTTAAGAATTCTAATTGATTATGTGTTTCTTAGTAAACTATCAGTTTAATCAAACACTGCTCACACAGAGAAGGCCAAGAAACCATTTGTGTTTAGATTTTATTAAGTACACATCAGTTAGTTGTGCTGCCAAACAGACAGGCACACTCAGTGCAGGGGATTTTGGGAGGGGAACCAGAAGGTCTGCAGTCTTTGCAGTGACAACCATCGAAGAGTCGAGTGTTGTGTTTTGGTTGGATTTAGGTTTGATGGGGGGAAAGAAATGACTTTTTTAAGCCAAATATTTTTGCAAACTAGCTTTCCCCATCAGGAATGAAATTTATTATGCACTTTATTTCTGTCAATTTTCTTATTTTGTCATGATTTGCTTTCATTTTTTGCTTTGCTTAACACAGCCGAGCTTAGAGTCAATAAAACCTGTATTTTAAGGATCATTATTTTGTTTTGGAATGTCGACTCCTATCAGAGAAAACTGACAACACAACTGAAGGGCAGGTCCATCCATCTAACAGATATGTGACAGTTAAATCAAACTAACAATCCCAGCCCGATCTGGCCTCTTTTAAACAAATGTTCATAACATTCAAAACAATCTTCTGACAGAGATCTAAACCTAGTCCAAGAAAGCCCATGGCAGCTGGGGCTTTGGCCTTGTGCTCTGTTGCTGGCTGGTTAAATATGCAGGAAGGTCTCTGATAGGTTACCTGATCTGGTAGAGTATCATTTCAGCCCCGCATTGTCCTGATAAAGGCAGGAAAGACACACATCTACTGTATTAAAGTTTCCACAGACACAGGCAGGCCCAGAATGCTCGCACAAAAGCGTACACACACTATTTTCCACATTTTCCAGTTATCTGGAGACAGATTCAATCACATCCATTACGACGCTGTCCTTAACTTTGATTGACAAATAAAATGCGCTTCCATTTTCTCATTCTGCTGCTCACAGGGCCGCCTCTGTTCAGGGGCCATTCCCATCTGCTTCTAGAGACAAATCTGTGAGGTGAAGCTTCTCCTCGTGTCTCAGAAACCAGTCTTTCTCTTGGGGGAATGTACAACTGTACCAATCAGTGTCATTCATGATGAGACCCACCTGGCACACATGCATGCACACACTCTTGTATATGAGCGTGTGATGTGCCAGAAGTCGTGTGTGAGACAAAAGAAAATAGGTGGCTGAAAGAAAGCTTGAAAGAAAACTGCTGAAGGAAAATGGAAGGAATGAGGTGAGTGGGGGGATCTTGTGGGAATGGCTGCCATCTCTGGCCAAATGATTGACAGGCAGCAGAGGAATGCACGGCCACGCCGGCCCACTAAAGAGCTCTAAATATCTTTACTCATCCTCTGGTTTGCCCACTTAGTCCAGGAAACCTAAGCCATTCCCAAGCAGGGGAAGATGCCACTTCAATAGCAGGAAAAATTACTTGAAACCGGAGATGAGAGTCAAGCAATCAGTCCTGACAGTGTAAGTGTTTCTGTATGTGTCTGTGTGTGACTGTGTGTTTATGGCAGTCAGGATCTGATGCAGCCCAGAGGCCAGTACTATGAGGTCCCCTCTCATCCAGGACACTTCAGGGTCTCTTGCACTTCTTACCAGGGTATATCGCCATGGTAACTTGTGCCCTAATCTGCCCCAGAGCAGACAGATTAGACATCAGCAGGTATGAAAACACTGCATCATCAGTCCTGCACCTCTGTGCACAGACAGTGGATGGGACTAAAGTTTTTTTAATAGTGTCTAAGTCTTTGCATTTTCCCAGTAAGAAATCATTTTAATTTCATTCCCTGACTTTTTCCCTGTGCGCTGCAAACAACTTTACAACTACTTTGTTGTTCTAAAAGCCTTAATAAGTCATCCTAGGTCAGCCTGGGTCTGAATTCTGTTTTTGTATTCATTCACTAATTGCTCTCAGACCACTAAACACCACCTGCAGCCTAAAGAATAAAAAATAAAACTGTCTCGCCCACATATCATATTAATTTAATGAAATACTCAGTTGTATTCCAGCAGATTCTCCCGTGTCTTAATGTCAAAGCTATGAAGGCAATAAGTCTGTTAACTTACACAGTCTACATTTCTGTCGGATTTCTTTCCTGGCTTCAAATAGGCTGAACTTTATTAATATAGCAGGCTTTTTTCCAGTCGTACTGACCAAAGTGGCTAAAGTGCTCACGCATGCACTACTGTACAGTACTTTTCCTCTCACACACATACTCACACAGCTGTGTTGTTTTCAGGCTTTATTGTCAGTTTAACGCCTTCATATAGTTTTATCTTCCTGTGTAAAACCAGCTGCTCTGCTGCCATCACCACCCCTTTCAAATAAAAGGAACCCTGGTTAACTTAACGAGCTGATAACTAGATTTGTGTGACCACTTAGCCCGGCTGCTGATGTTGGTACAGTGATGCAATCTATGTCAGAAGCATTTGAGGTGATTACATCTTTCCCTGGCGTGCATCTTCAGTTCTGCGTGAGCATTGCATAAGCAGATGTAATTATTTCTACTTTACTATCAGCTTTTCCCACTGAAGTTAAAAATTACACTGACACCGGTCTGCGGCAGTAAAAAGGATCTGTCCAAAATGCAAACAAAGCCAAAGCATCCATGAACCACGGGCTGCAGAACCCCTGTTATTTTGGTGGATTTAGACTGCAGCTGGCATGGTTCTTGTCATACTTGTTGGTTTTGTGGTGCTCATTTGTGTTTTTATTTCCCCCTTCAGTGTTAGATGTACGTTTCTTGGTTACCTCCTGTTTTATGTTTATTTTTGACTTCCCCACCTTAACTGTTTCCACCTATGCCCTGGTCCCACGTCAGTCGCCTTTCCCAATCAGACCCATGTGTTCCTGAACCACGCATCCCCTGCTTCTTCAGTTTGTGTTTCATTTAGCGTTTGTCACTTTGTAAATGATCAGATTTTCAATAAAAATCCATATGTTGTTTTCATTTTGAATATATTTTGGCAGTATTGGGCACTTAATAGCGATTTGTGAGAAGCTAATATTGCTTGGTCAGGCCCTGTTCTCCTCACACCCATGACTTGTACACGCATACATTTTTTTAAACATGCATTTTCAGTAGAACAAAAAAAAAGAGAAAAATGCACACTTACAAAAACCACCCACTGAAAACCAATTTCTTTTCGTATGATGTATTCAACTAACTACAAGGGCCAAAATTCCTTGCACATGTATGGACAATTAGGCCTAATTTTGGCCCAAATTGCTTCCTGTAATGATGAGTGGACATAGTTAGCAGACCACTCTCAACTGCTGAACACAAAGAGATCTAAAGTATCACTTCCAAGTCTAGAGAGTTATGTAGAAAAATGCTAAATGCTCACCAATCCCCACCTCCCCCCCCACACACACACACACACACACCTATATCTCACTAAATACAACCCACCTCCATCTCTAACAGCAGTGATAAAATCATTAGAGCCACAGAGTTTAGAACTTCAAACATGACCAAGAAAAAGCTGCCAGCTTTCTTCAGCCCTCTGACTGACCCGCCCACACGCACAAACCCACTGGTGGACTAAAGGAACCACACGCATGGACATTTTTTCCACCCACCTCAGCGGCCGTTAGAGAAACAGAAGGAGAAAGAAACACAAAACAGAAAAAAGCAGGATTTTTTGCACACATACAGTTTCTCTCCTAACAAAGACCATGCAAAGTTACTATTGTATGCACCAATAGATGCACAGTGGTCAGAACGGTGTTTCTTCCAGTCTTTATTACTGCAGTGATCTACAGAGTGTCCGTCTCGTGATGTGTGTATCTTTGAAATTATTTTCCAAGAAGCTGGAAAGCGGTTTAGTGCAGTGTCAGTGTTTGCATGTTTGTGGCTTTACTGGTGTGTGTTTGTATGTCTTTGGATTTTGCTTTTCTCCATGTGTGAATGTGCACACACTGACCTCTGTCTGGAGTGTATTGGCGCGCTGCTCCTTGGCACTGAGCGACTCTTTTAGCACTTCGATGTGCTGCTTGCAGTCCGAGTTCTGATTGGTCAGTGTTTCTAGTTTGGTCTGCAGCGCCTGCATCTCAGACTCCTTCCTGTTCAGCTCCTGCTTCAGCTGCTCTATCTGACAATCACGCAAACACACACACAAACACACAAATAAGGGTCATCAGTGAGATATACTTGATATATACTTGTAGATAAGACATGCATTCAAAAATATGACTTTTCATTTAAACCAATGACACACCAATGATACAGATACACCAGTGTCAGACTAGTGCATATAAAAGAATCTGAATATCATGAAAAGTTTATTTTTTGTAGTTTAATTTAAACAGATCAGCTTTTCACAAAAGCCTTTTTTAGCTCACAGAAACTGAAAATCATAAATCCAGCATTTCAAAATTGTTAGAATTTGGAGTTTGATTGAATTCAAAGAGTATACATCTCATGTGTTTCTTAGCCTAGTTCAGTTCCCACAACCACAATCAAGGGGAAGGCTGGTGACTTGAGTGTTGTCCAGAGGCCTGATGACCTATGCTCTCCACAAAGAGGGTAAACCACCGAAGATCATTGCTGAAAGGCAGGCTAGGAAAGTTTTACGCTTAGCCTTAAAAGTACAGAGGGTAGTGATAGCGTAATAATGGAAATTTGACTGGAAGGTAAATGCATGGTAAGAAAAAGGACACAAACAAAGAGAAATCAGAAGATGTCAACTCAAGAACTTGGAGTGGGCTGAGGCTGCTGTCACACTTCTAATAGTGTCTTACCTGGATTGAGGTGAACTAGAACTGGACTGCTACTTTCAGATGAAAGTTAATTTTGTGTTTCATGTTATTATTGTGCTTCATCGGCCAGAAGCCAACCCCAAAATATACACGATGAAGGCTTCCATCACAGCAGCCTGGTCTTCAATAAAACCTTAGCAGTGCCACAAGCTTTTTGCCTCCATGCCAGACTGCTCTGACGCAGCAGTTTGTAGCAAATGAACCAACACTGCAGGAGATGGAATTTTGGAAGGGATTTCTTTAATTGTTGTCAGGAAATGCTTTGGGGATTTCTAATTTTCATGACTTAGAAACCAACAAATTGAGACAAAAACAATGACCTGATATCTTTCACTACACGTGTATTGACCACAGAATATATGAACATGTGCCTTTTTTAATTAAACCACAAAAAATAACTTTTTCATTATATTCAAGTTACCTGAGGTGCACTAGTGTCACTGCAAACTGAGTCTGACCTCCAGAACAAGCATATCGAATACACTATTTTAAAGGCAACAGCAGTCTTAAGCTGCTCTTTAAAATAGAAGTGAGTAATACATACAAACTTACATCCTGTAAACTGTGTCACTGATTAATAAAAAAAGGAAATCTGAAACGTCTCTGATGCTGTGACTCAATTAGGAAAAGCAGAATGTTTTGTTATCCATTTATTGCAATATAAACACGTCAGTTGTGACATATTTTGTGGAGCGATGATGTCCTGGAATCATCATCAGCCCTATATTATCAATCCTCACTTGGAGGAGTCCCAGACCTACTGTGTGCACACACCCCAGCCAAGAGACAAACATTCACAGAGAGACGGAAACAGATTTGTTTTAAGGAAACCCATATAGAACATAACAGAAAACCACAAAGGAAATAAAATGCTCTAACACAGAGTGGTTTCTGTGCTCAGGCTTGCTATGTAGAGAATACTGTCATCTGTCTACTGCTGCCAAAAATGCACAAAGCTGAAGAGAGATTTCTCAAATTGCATGAGCAAGGTTCACTTCATAAAAGGGGGATTCTGACTGGCTCAGCGTCTGGCTGATAGACCTTCAGTCACAGAGACAGCATATGAGAAATCCAGCACTGAGATGAAACGCAGGGGAAAGGAGATCGAAATATGAGGCTATGCAATAAGAGAGATCACTGCGGTGACTGAACACTAAGAAAAACAAGTCAGGAAATGAGAAGTCAGTGCACTAATGATAAAAAGGCATTATAATTAAAATAAGGAGCAGATATTTCAAAGACTATTAAGCTATGAAGAAATAATGAGAGAGGAGAGAGACTAATGAGAGGGGTACTTCTGCTTGTTCTGTGATCCAAGGCTGTTGGGTGGGGAGGAAGGTGGGAGCTGGTCTGATGGAAGACACACATGGTGACAAGGCCTGCTCCTACAAAGACAAGAAAACAGCAAGCCACTAAAATGCAGCACAAGCTGTGTGCCCAGCCACTCTACTTCACACACTGCACTCCTCAACCACACAGCCTTGGCTTGCGAAAGGGTAAGCAAATTTACCTGCTCCAGCTCTCGCGTACCCTCTAACACGTGTTCGCATTCTCCAAAGCCATTTTTGCAGTGTTTGAGCAGATCAAAGTCCAGAGGAGAAACCAGAGAGGACAGCGATGCCGCCCTCTCTGGTTTCTCTTATCGCAGTCCCACCTCAACACCAGTCACCAACACTGCTGATAGACCCGGACCCTAAACACTACCAGCATGTAGAATGAATCGGTGCATATCCATGTGCGTGGCGACTTGCTGTGTTTCTCTGTGACTGTACGAAGAAAGACGAGCCACGGGAGAACGAGCCGGGGGCCGTCGCTGTGATGTATATCACCCCGGGTCGGTATGGGTGAAGAGAGAGCTCTTTCCTCTGTTCCTCTGCCGTTGTAAGCTCACATTCATCTGTCAGGGCCCCATTCATAAAAACATCTCTTTTATGATTGCATCAGGAACTTCCCCGATGCAATGACAAATGAGCCCTACAATGAGCACCATTAATGAACCAAATGGAGCGCAACTCATGGGCCTCAACCGTCATGAGCACTTGTCTTGATACTCAGTGAAACCTGAAACTACATTTTTAACAGGGTTTGGATACATACAGCATGCGTGTGTGCACGTTCATATATGTGCATGTCATCTGTGCGGCTTTAGACACATTTGTGCGTTGATGAATAAACCAGTATACGGCCTGGGATAAAAGATTCTTAGTCAGGAAACCGACACAGCGCACTGTTAACTGATCGTTCCTGACAGGAGGGTTGTATAATGCTTAGTGATCACACTGAAGTCCAGGGCAAATAAGCAAGTACTGCTTTTCACTACTCACAACCTGGCTTTAAATATCAAATAAGAAATACATACACATGTAGGAGTTCTTGGCACCCATGCAACATGAGAGGCTTAGTGCGAATGCAGCTAAAACACACAATACAAAATACAGATTCATGCAGTTTGCCAGTTAAGATTTTTCCACATTCATCTTGTTTCCCCATAAACAAGCAATGGCAACATGCAACATGCAACAGTTTCTGGCCTTCTGGCTATTTATACTTGAGACAAACATGCACGTCCCGGATCACGCGGCGTGGAGTCATCTCAGGTGGCATGCAAAGATATTCTACCTTAGTCTTCATGAATTTAGAATGGCTCTTGTAGACCTCCACCTGCTTGAGCTCATCCTGCCTCTCATCAGAGTGCAGCAGGCCGCTGGTCTTTAGCATCTGGACTTCATCCTCTAAGTCTCTGATGTTCCTCTCCAGGGAAGAGATCTTGGTGTCCTGCACCAGCAACAGTAGGCAGGCAAACAGTCAGCAAAGACCTGGCCAAGAATATTAAGCTGTGGGGCTAAAAGATAGATTACCTAGCGCGTGCATTAGTAGACAGTTAGCGCTCTACAGATACATTAAAAATGTGATTGATAGAATATCACTTGGTTGACATATCTCTCTACCAGCATCTGTCTGTGTAAACATATTTCTAGTATGTTTGAGTCAACATATTAATCTAAATCACACAGAGATTTCATATAAACCAAGTCAGTGCATTTACACAAATCCTCCCATATATAAATGTAATGTACAGTCCTATGTCTGAGTAAAATGTCTGGAAAAGAAGGGGAAATATTTTGGCAGACATTGGTGTACAGCCAAGATATTATTCATCTGCAGAGCCTATGAGGGAATAAAAGGGTCTGTCATGGACAGGTCCTGAGGTTGTTTAGTTGCATAGTTTCAAACATACATTAAATGCAAAACCTTGGAAAAGAAGAGAAAGGTAATTTAATAAGTGGAAGCAGATTGCATGTTGCCATCAGCAGAAACCATAGGCAACATGTAAGCATCTGACCTCTATTACATCCTATGACATCAGCCTTGCCTAGCACATGGTGCTGCATAAAAGTGCACACAAAAGACCAAGGAGAAATGCATAAAGCATATGCATATACAAAACACACATGCACAGAAAGAGTCTATGCAAGGATGCAAACTTTCAACATGGACCCAGAAAAAGTCAAGGTAAGGCACTCAGACAGTGATGGGAGTCCTCCTGCCGCATCCAGTTCACACACATAAAACCATAGAGACAAACACGTCTATAAAAATGTCTGATTTTGATCTGTTTCTCCTGCACAACAGAGGGGGAGGAAGCAAAATGCATATTTTAGCATATAAAACATTCATTAGAACTACATAAAAGCTGGATCTTAAAACCACTGACATAAAGTTTTATGGGACATCCAAGTTGCATTTCAACTGAATTCATGGTATTGAAAGCTAGAAACAGAAATACTGTATGAGTGTTGAGCTCACAGCAAGACCAAAAGGTGTCGACTCAGTACTGTACCTGCCAGATAACATCGGGATCAAAACAAAAAGGGGGGGTGGTCGCCTGTAATTACAAAGTGGACACATCCAACACAGGGTAGTTTAACAAAGCAATCACGCATTACTAACAACGCTAGAGATGACTTTCTTTTGTTCTTACTCTCCCCTACAATACGTCAAAGCCTCCTGGCAACTGTGTTTGTCTGCCCGTTTCTAATGAATTCAGTCAGATTTAATTTAGACCCTTTCTCGCCTTAAAAACACCGCGAGGCACCGTGAGCTAGCACATGTGCAGTCTGTTAATAGGCAGACAAATCACAGAGTATGTGTGAAAAATAACTGTGGTTTTGCTGTAAAGGATCCACTTTTAAAGCAAGTGTTTGCTGAATGAACAATAAATGTGTGTGCGTGGGTGTGCACATGGACACATGTGGAGGCAACTGCATTTTTTCACAGCACTGACAACTTCAAAGGGCTGCGATGAGAGTGAAAGCTTCCATATGTGACATTTGAAACAAATTGAATAAGTGCTCAACTCCGCATGTGCCAATAATGGACTTTACTTGGGCATGGCTGCCATGCAGATGCAAGGTAACTATAACATAAAGTTCTCCAGACTGTTTCTTCATGTTCATCTTTGCTATATAGAGAGATCCGCTGCTGTTACGCGCATTCTAGGTGTACTTAAAATGATGTTTTGAACATACAAATGCAAGAGCAAATAACACTGCTGAAATAAAATGGTGACATTAGCTGGATTAAAAAAAAACTGTTTCATATTTATGATAAACGGCCAAAAACTCAGACATATATGAATTTCAGATAAACCTATTGCACCAGTACACACACTCCAGCACATTATTACTTAAAACAGCTCTTGCTGTGAGAGTAACTCTTAGTCCTACCTTCATATCAATGACAGTCTGCAGAGCCCTGGTTTTGGCCGGATCGGCCTGGAGCTGGTTTCGGCGATGAAGCTCCTGGGGAGGGACCCGGTAAAAATAAGCCTGACGGCTCATCATCTTTAACACTTTCTAAGAGCGTCAGAGCTACTTCAAAAGGCACACCGATCAGTGTCACCAGTTTTATCTCTCCTACATTGTCCTTATATCATCTTTTGTTATGTAACATTACATTATCCACTTCTCTGTCTCGAATTTTGCAAAACAAAACAAAGTTCATCTATGGTCAGCTGGTGCCCGATCTGAAGCTCTCCCTTTTTCCATCTCCAGCAGCAGGTGTCTATTTTCTCTGCCCTCTCTTCTTCTGTCTTCTTTTTCTGTCTCGGTTTGCTAGCAGGTACCTGACACACTTAGCTTTAGGTCATTTGAATCTGCCTCTATCCTGCTTTCAGCCTCAATCTTTCGATTTCTTATCTCTCACTTGTTCTCTGGTTCTCTCTCGCAGATGTCTCTGGCATGCTAAAGCTCTTGCTTAGCAACACTTTCTGCCAGCACATGCGCTAAGCTTTTTATATCAATAATTAATGGTAGCTCTGACCTACAGTTATGCCTACACAAAAAGCACACAAGCTAACAGACACACACATTCCTACACATTAAAGTTACTGTTAGAAAATGGCCCCAAATCAAATCAAATCAAATCAAATCAAATCACTTTTTATTGTCACATCACATGTGCAGGCACACTGGCACAGCACATGCGAGTGAAATTCTTGTGTGCGAGCCCCACAAGCAACAGAGATGTGCAAACACAACAACACAAACGAGCAAAATACAAGAATGGCCAACCTGAAACTAATAAATATATGTACAATATATAATAGTGTATGCATTTCTGGATGTGTATACTAAATATTTTCCTACGTGTGTGTGTGTGTGTGTGTGTGTGTGTGTATACACATTTTTACAAATTAAATAGTAAAAAAATAAAATAAAATAATAATAATAATAAAATATATAAAAATATACAGAGTTGAATATGTGCAAAACAAGTGGCATTTATATACAGTGTGGAGTGCACACACTTCTCTACCATCACTGAAGCTTAGCTTTAAATTGCCTCGCCACTACCCGAGCATCCACGAGTTTAACATCTCATTTCTGTGCAGGTACATGTGTCTAACAAAGATGCCATACAAAGACGTGCCTGCCTAAATTCATTGAAACACTACTTCACAAGGACATTGCTGTGAGCAGTGTTGTTTTTAAGAAATGCAGTTTTGCACCCACAGAGTCAAACATGTTTACAACACGACCGCCCAGCACAACCAGTCTGATCTTCTCGCCACCAAGCGGCTTGACCAGAGCACGGAGAGGATCAGTTTTGGTAATGAGGGAGTGGCCCTTGCTTAAAGGGGCACCTCTGTGATACTGTGCTTTCAATCCCCCACAAACATTTGATTTTAAGGAACCGCAGAGCACCACTGTCGTCTTTATAGAGAACTCAATGTATAAGATGTTTGTGCGGGACTGGAAACCGCTACAGTAAACTAATGAATGACAAAGGTGATCTATAGAGTGAATCCACACATGTATTACTAATAATCTAACCACAAAAAGCACATGCTCAGTGAATTCACCATTCAAAAGTTACCTCTAATATTACACTAACAGGACAGAAAATGCTTAAAACATTATAAAGTGTTTTATTTTGTTATAACTTTGCATCACTGTTCATGCATAAATGTACACACCAAAGCCTAAAACTGAGAAGACTGAATGCACTGAAACAGCTCATCATGCCATGAAGCATAACAATCATAAATAAGCAACAGGTTGTCAGTTCTGCCAGTGAGTGGAAATGACAGCAGACAAGGACCTTATCCACTTGTCCGTGTCAGTTGTGGATAAGGAGGGATTACTGCTGTCAGAGCATGCCTCCCACAGACTAGCATTCCCACTGCCACCACAGTTCAAGTCCTTATTAAAGTGACTGATTTGTCACAATGCGCATGTCTGTCTTTTTGACTGCCTGTACACTTTCTTTGGTTCCTCTGAGAAAGTGTGTCTATGAACTTGTTATCAGCAACAGTTCTGCAAACTGTTGTGTCTCTCAGTGGGGAAACGAAGCCCTGCAAGAGAGAACGTCATCAAAGACCGTCCTCTCTGCTCCACATGTGTCCGAGGGACTGAGCATATGGAATGAATAGGATCAAACGTAACACTATAGCAATAAGTGCCGGCATCCTGAGTGAAGGATACGGTCAAAAGGTTCAATTCTAGCCTCAAGGCAATGGTGTCATGTACAGCGTGCACACACCGAAACATGCACTGATAGAGACACACACACATATATGTATGTTCACTAATCGCATTCCTATCCCCTCAACATCAGTGAGAAAAAAGTCAAAAACAAAAGGAAACAGTTGCTTGCCACAAATGTGTCTGCCTATCGGCTCGGTGGATTAAAAGTTTGAAAAGATAAATGGAAAAACTGCGGCGATCAAAGACTTTTGTTGGGAAATAGTTGGAGGTTGCAAGGTGAGGAGAAGCTTTGAGGGGTGTAATCTTGTCCTGATAAACTTTTCCACTCAGACATTCTGGGAAATTAGCAGAGCATGGCAAGTAGGTGGTGCCCATGTTTTGGTGAGGAAAAGGGAAAATTGGTATACGTGTATGCATGTGAGTTTTTTGCTGATGTTATTTGCAGTAGTCTTCGGATGGTAGCTGAGATGGGTTTCTATAGCAAAGGCTGAAAGTTTGGCTTCTCAAAAAACAAAACACACTGGGATGAACAAAAGAAATAGTGCATAGACAAACATATCCAGACAGAGAGGCAGGATAGACATCAATATTTTGCTGCTGAGCTTGGTGGCATGAGAAAGTAAGCAGAAAGGAAAAGCGGGAAAAAGATTAAAGAAAAAAGATTTGCTGACACGAATTTCCACTTCATTCCAACATGCTGGCATTGGAAAGCTAAAGAGATAAAGGCATGCCAAAAAAGCAGCAGAAGCTCTGAAGCCAGTCATGGTATATAAAAGCAGAACAACAGGGACTCCTTTTTCTCAGCAACAGAGCAGTGCGCAGCCTTAAACGATCACACCGAGCGAGATACAATAGGGGGCCGAACTTTAGAGCCCCGGCTGACCATACGGCATCTGTAGTAGGTTACGTATAAAGAATACATGCCATCTCCAAGTAAAAAGCTCATTGTGAAAGTGTGAATGTGTGTGTGTTTGGACACATTTGGCAGCAGGTCAGGTCTGGGCAGGAACAGACCAGTGGTGAGGCTGTTATTATTGGGTCTGCAGGGACCTGACGGCTGGGGAGAGTCAATTAGGCCCAGATTTATGCCTCTCAGCGTGTGTGTGTCTCTGTGTGTGTGTATGTGGTCCCATCACACACAACTTTGGCTCAGTTTGTGATTGTAATCGCTGCAGTGGTCAAACTCTGATAGAACACTGCCACTCTGTGGACCTTGCTGGTACTGCAAAAGTTCAGGTGGCCCACTAACACTTTTTAAAAGTGACTAAAATGTGTGGATCCAAATCATTTTTAGTCCAGATCAGTCTATGAGTGCTATGAATGGGCTGAGAAACATGTGCCAGTGTTTCTATGCTGGATTTGTGCAATTAAGGTATTCGGATCAGTGACAAAGTTGAACAGGAAACACAAGTGAGAGAACACCCCTGTGCACACAACATACATGTGACAACATACATCAGCAGGTGAAGGAGTGATGGAGTGCGCTCTCCATCCGTACACACTGCAAATCCACACATAAGCACAAACAGCTGGTTCAAGTGATTTAACATATGGCCGTCGTCTGTCCTGGATGGTATGCGGAGAAACATCCGTCAGTCCTCTGATTTTCATCATACAAACACACTTTAATGGATGTCTTCAGCTTTCCTTCGATAAAGCACAGAGTTAAGAAGGCCACTTCATTCCAGCAAAAAATAAGTAAATGAAAATGAGAGGCAAACTGAAAAAAGGGGCGTTTATGATCTCAGTTTAAAGTAAACAAGCTGAGATTTAGATTTAGATGAGGAGTAATGGGTGCGGTAATGAAAGGAAGTCGGGCTAGTTTCCTGTGGAGCTAATCAAAAAGCTGACAGCAGTGGTCCCAGATAGAGGCAACAGCTGAGCTACCGTCACCGACTCGCCTTTGCAACGTAAAGCAAAAATTACAAGATGCCTTCACAGGAAGTAGGCTACTGCTTGGATAAAACAACCTCTGAGCATTTTAATTCATCACCACCCACAAAGTGACAAATGCATTAAACTACTTAACAAATGTTTAAGGCAGTGGTGATGAACGAGCTACACTGAAAAACATATTAGAAAAATGTTGAAACTGTGAGGAGCTTAAAGGGAGCAGCTGAAAGAAGAGAAACATGATGGCAGCAACATGGTTACAAAAAAGACCAAAGCTGGAGCAGGCAAAGTTATGACATGTTACACACAACAAATATGTGGTGGAAAATTCCACATTTAGTTAAATGGCAACAGGTCGGTAACATGTTTGGATCTACAAAGAACATCCAGAACCTAAAACTGCAAAGGAACTTGGTGTTACATCATTAAAAGACTACGATAATCTGATTATCTGATTAATGGTTTTTTAAGAGGCAAACCACAAAATGTTGCTGACTGGCAGTATGTAATAGAGATCTACACAGGCTCGGGAAGTAACTGGAGACTGAAAACTGTCCTCCAGTCTGCCAAAACAAAATTTTACATTTGTTTTGGAACTAAGAGAAACGACATCCTGGCAGTTCAAAAGGCAGCGCCATGATAGTGAAAAAAAGGAGGCACAAGTCTGTCTTAGCAATTTTACCCACCGGACGTGTAACATTCGTTGTTAAAAATATTATTTCAAACTCAGGTATCCTTAATGCAGCCATTCACACCAATTCACTATCAAAATGTGCAATATACAGTGATTTTAAAGGCCTTTAGTCTGACCAGTAAGAATATACAGAAGGGGGCCTATTTACTGAATTCTTTTTTTAGCATTATGTATGTTTTGCTGCATTTTAAATTATTTTATATTTGATAAAGACGTTTGCACACTTGACCAAATAATACGAGGAGAGAGAGATTTATCTATAAGTTTGACTGTATCCCCTGTGTCCGCAAACTAGGCTTGATGATACTGTACCAATCAATTAATTAATGTTTAAGTTCCTAACATGTTTAGATGGAGATCTTAATGAGTCAATAATAGTGACACTAAACAACAGGAAAAGGTTTCCACTTTTTTACCACCACCAAATTATTTTCTTGAAGGCAAAAAAGGGAAGAAACATTTCAAAGACATCATATACACATATATACACACACACACATATATACACACACACACATATATACACACACACACACATATATACACACACACACACATATATATATATATACATATATATATAGATATATATATATATATATATATATATATATATATATATATATATATATATATATATATATATATATATATATATATATATATATATATTTGAGACCAGAAACTGGGAAACTTGGGGGGGAAACTGAGAGAACAATCACTTCTCTATTCAATCAGGGAGGTCAGGCTGTTTTCACTCATTAATCATACATTAATATTCAGACAAACACAGCATGTTTTTCTACTTTCTAAAATCTGAACTCCCTCTCTCCCTCTCTCCCTGACACATGTCCCCTCCTCCTCCTAGCATATGTTAAGCTGTCCAGTACTTAAAAATAGCACAGCACGCAGTGTGTGTGAGCAGGTACTCACCTCTTACACACACAGCATGGTTAGGTCCCACACATTACACACACACACACACACCCAAACATACACAGCAGTGGTTGCATTAGCATGGACTGAAACACCCACATTCCCCTTAAACAAAATCACCACAGTGACTAAATGGGCGGATATCCCATCAGCCACCCAGAGAGGGAGTGTTCTCACTTGAAAACACTAAGCCGATTGGCTCCAGATGTGTACGCATGCTCATTCACAGACACACGAACACGCGCGCGCACACACACACACAATTTTGTTTTTGAGTTTGCACAGCAGACGCAGAGAGGCAGACAAACAAAGACAGAAAAACAAGAACAGAATGATACAAGCAATATCGGTAGCATGCACCGACATAAAACACACACACACACAGAGGTAGAGAAATTAAAGGCTAAGAAGATTTAGGAGTTAAAAATAGATAAGGCAGTAGTGAGGAGCACAGAGCAGCCTAGTATTGCCCCTAATGGCAGAGAATACCGATACACCTGTGCTACACCAGCACTGGCTGCAGGGCTGCTACATAATAAAACTCTAATTGTGAAAAGAAACAACGGGCAATAGAGACGTATGAGCACCTGAAGAAGTGTTTGTTTTTCCATTGGCTAAACTCAATTTTGATTTATCTAGTTAAGTATTTATTTGAAGGCATAACAAGTCATGGGCTGCAGAATTAAAGATGAATATCAAATGCTGCAAACAGCACAGAAACTGTTGTTTGTTCAGCTACCATATGAGTATACTCAGGAGGACACACGTACACACAGATTATAAAACTGCATGGCTCAACGCAGGCTTAGAGCTCGCCGTATGTTAATCTGGCCCATTGATAAGACCTGCTGAGCTGATTCCTGCTCCCACATTTTGCTTAATACATAGAAACTGACACAAATGTATACAGATTAGGCGTGCATGCACACCTAAGTCAAGTGTGTAATCTCATCAATTAACATTAGCAACACAAATAGTTTAGCATCAGCTTTAAAGTGAAAATGTTTTTAAAACCCTATAGAACAGACAATGTTTTGGTGTTGAAAATGACATGCTGTGTTAATGTTTTATGATATGCATATGATCGTACAGTGGCTTAACTTGCCAAGGATTTTCATTTGGTAATGAGGGATATTTGACTCAGTGACTGTTAAATCAAAAGGTAATTCAGGAAATTCAACCGAGTACCGTGATTCAACCTGCGAGAATTCTACACTAAAGTGTAAAGTGCATAATGCTCAGCCTTCTCTTAAAATTGCTCTGACAGTGCAGATGAATGGTTCAGATGTGTATAAATATCAGCAGGAAAAAGTGTACCTCTCTCAAATGCACGTTCTCCAGCTGGGCTTCAGCCTCCTGTGCTGCCATGGTTATTATGCCTGTCCGCTGTCCCCGTCCCCAGTGTCCCTGACCTTGACCTTGGCTTTGGCCTTGAAGCATCTCTAACAGTCTCTGGATGCTCTCGTCCCGGGCGCCCAGCGTCTGCTTCTGAGAATCAATTCTCATCTCCATCTCTTCCATGGTCTTCCTCAGCAGGGATAGCTCCTTGGCCTGCCGCTCATGCTCTGACTGCAGTTGGAAGAAGTTCTCCTCTGATGGAACCAGGGGAGGAGGTGAGGAAAAGCCGTCACACCCAGGCACCTGACAGGGACTACAAGGGTGAAGAGAACCAGAGCTGGGTACAATCCCGGGACCTTGGCTAGGACTGTAGAGAGGCTGATTTGGGCTGCTCCTCAGCCCACGCTGAAGGGTGTCAGCTGGGCTGATTCTTTGTGCGGCTACTGCAGTGTTACAGCCGTATCCAGGGCTGTGAATGATGATGTCAGCTTCCTGTTGCCTTGGATTGTAGGTGTTGGATGGGCTGGCTCTAGGGCTGCTCTTTGGTCCAGGACTCTGCAGGTTGCTGGGGCTTTGTCTGGGACTGTGGCCAGGGCTGAGTCCCCCTCTGAGGTCCTGGTCCATATGGAGCTCTCGATAGGAGTTCCCCTGCTGACGGTGCTGCTGGGAGCGACTGTTCATCTCTCTATGAGCCCTCAGCTCCTCCTGAAGCTCCTGAACTGTTAAAGGAAGCTGCTATAAAAGACAAAGTTCCCATTTATTCAATAATTAAATAAACATGAGCAAATCTGCACAACGTGAAAACACACATATGTAAAGTATGGGACGGTATATGAAGACAGACCTTGTTTCTTCTGTTATTCCCAGGCTGCAGCAGAGAGAGATGATGTAAGACACAAAGACACATGAGAAGCCAAAAGTGAGACATGATAGGAACAAATAACCATTCGCTAGATTCATTTAGACATCTTAATTCACAAAGCTCTTGGAGACTAGTTACACACTATGACCACAAGGGGTCGGGTTTTCTCCTCAAAGCACATGGAGAACACAAAAGCTCCTTTTGTGCTACTTGCAAGTAGAGCAACAGGATTGAGAAAGAGTTTCAAGTACGAAGGAATTCCATATAGAAATAAAAAATCAACTGATGTAAACAAATTTATGAATATTGTAAAATGACCTAAAGAGAGTCCATATTTCAAATTAACAGTAAGTTTACTCCTCCCAAGTTCAAAGGTTTGTGAAGTTGTGAGTATATCATAACAGACTGCAACACAGAGACAGCAAGAAAACAAAAAGTTGTGTCTTTGTGAAGTGATTTCATCTTCTTTCTCTTCTTATCATTACTATTAACAAAAATCCTGTATTCATTTCATATAATTGTCCAAGATTTGACTTTTAGGTTGAGACCTTGAAAACCTTTAACGTTCAGCTAAAATCAATAGAACAACTGGGGGAACCTTTATAGGCTCATAAATATATTTTTTAATTCTTCACGATAAAGAATGGAAATGCATCTAAAACCTTGGCAGGGCTTAACCTGGAACTTAAAATAAATTCTGTGGGTTTAAACAAAATTTGCTGAACTTGACTCATAACCGTAAGGCTGCGGAGGTTCTCCGCTGCAATGACTAACCAATACGCCAATATATTTACCATTTTAACAACTAACCGCTAAATGTCCGTGTGTTGCTGGGGGCAACCAATTTCTTTTGACATTCCTGCTTTTGCAGCACACAAGGCAAAAGAACACAGAATATATTATGTTCGTTTGCTTTTATAGCTTCCTGGTTTTTGATTGGAAATTCAATCAGTGCTTAAAAAGACACATGAAATTGTAACTGTGCTCAAAAAAAGTATAGTCTAAATAAACACACACACACAAACAGCAACTTACAAAATTCAGACAATGATTTATCAGAAAGTTAAATTACAATCTTCTAATCAGTGTGAAGGTGTTACTTATTTTACTCAATTATTCTAAGCTCTTTTTTCCAGTCCAGAAGGTGCATGGAGCCAAGGACACGGAGTGGAGACGTAGGAGGCAGCCGAGGGTGAACACAGATAATCAATGCAACAACAAGCATTGAATATTAAGTCGGAGTGGGAGGAGAGCCCTACACACAAACACGTACACAACCAAGATACAAATACACACGTGCAACTGCGCACGCACACAAACACGCAGCCGACGCAAACATAAGCAAAACAGGCAGATGGTTAGGGGACAAAACTGGTCACTGCTGCTGAGAGAAGAGGTGACATTCCTTATGCTAATAACAAAGTTCTCATGCCAGACTGAACTCTTTCCACAGTCTCTCAAAGAGCAAAAAGGAAAGAAAGAAAATATCCAGGGGAAATGAAGAAAAAAAGAGGTGGAAAGTGACAGGCTGAAAGAAGGGAGGGGAGACGGAGGCAATACGGGAGATTAGCAAGCTTAAGAATAACATCTTCCCTGTGATACAGCTGCTTTTTTCTCTAAAAAGTCACCTTTCTCACTCACTATGTATTAATAGACCTCTCTGCATTGAATCATATCTGTTATTAACCTCTGTCTCTCTTCCACAGCATGTCTTTATCCTGTCTTCCTTCTCTCACCCCAACCGGTCGCAGCAGATGGCCGCCCCTCCCTGAGCCTGGTTCTGCCGGAGGTTTCTTCCTGTTAAAAGGGAGTTTTTCCTTCCCACTGTCGCCAAAGTGCTTGCTCATAGGGGGTCATATGATTGTTGGGTTTTTCTCTGTATCTATGAAGCGCCTTGAGGCGACTTTTGTTGTGATTTGGCGCTATATAAATAAAATTGAATTGAATTGAATTGAATTGAATTAAAAGCAGGGTTTTTTAAAAGAAGTCTTTTTCAGATTTTACATGTTATATTTTATGTGGGCTGTGAGCCTTATGAGTTATAGTAAAGGTCAAGAGGGAGAGACAAAAAAGAGGAATTTCACAACTAGTCAGGACTGAAAACTGTGATGAGGTAAAGCTTAACTAGGTGTGTGCATCAGTAGCTGCTCGGGGACAGCGCAAGTAAGAGTAAGACAGAACAAGGCGACAGGTTTTTTAAAGTTATTATTGCGCTCACGAGAAAAATACTGTACAAATTAAAAATCAGGGCGTGATCAAGCCCAAAGGTTTGCTCCAGCAAACAGCTAATGAGCATTTTCTTTATATTAACTTCTACGAGCTTCACTTGAGGGCAGGGTGCTGCAGCGTGACTTGTGCAAATAACACAGTCTGCTTTATTTTATAAAGTTTGCTGCTTTCGAAATGAGAAGAATGTGTGTATGCGTGTGTAGGTGTGCGTGTATGTGTCACAGTGTCCTCACACTCTGTGACAATGTGCGATGAAAAAAGCTATAAATATGAATGCAGAGGTGGCTCCTTGGTTACAAGAAGGAGGAGTCAGATGGGAGACTTGGAAGATATGATCAAGGTTTTTGCATGCTTGGTTCAAAGAACAATACAAAAATCTGGGAGTGGAGTTGCTACAGCGATTTCTTAGCGTGAGAGACTCTAGATGAGTTTCATGTTGTATACAACGACTTTTAAGGTGTTTCCATCAGAAAAACAGACACGTGAAGGGAAAAAAAGCTTAAAAAGCAAATGGAGATACTGTCAGGATGAAAAACACAAAGAATTCAGATGAAGGGATAATAGATACGATCCAGTAGCTGTTCAGTGAGGCAGACAAATGGATAATGCCTCGAACTGAATGGACCACACTCCAGGGACAGGTGACACAGGACAGGACTAGTCACTGTCTCTTCAGGAGTAGATGTGAGGGTTTTTAGAAACTTGGAGTGGATGCCACTAGTGCACGTTCCCATGGTAACACAGGGAGCCTCGCAAACATCATTATAAATGAACCGCACAGACGCCTTTCAGTGCAACCTTGAAGTCAGAAACAAAAGGTATGAAGTGAAGTGAGGGGCATGATATGCAGAGGAAATGGGTGGGTCAGCACAAAGAGCCTGAATGGAGTGTGCGAGCAGACACTCCATTCAGGCTTTTTTAAAGAGTGTCATTTTAAAGAACTAAGACCTCAGTAAAATCAAAAATGCAGCATTTACTGTAACAGATATTTGCAGGCTTCTGTTGACTGACTTTTTAATGCTTTTTAATGCCAATGTCTGAACAGTTTGTAACTTCATTTCAAACATACAACCTTACCAGACTTTCTGAGTCACCTCTGTCAGCGAGATTTTGGACCACTGTAACATAGCTAGTAATTAATCCATGTTAGCAGGTCAGCCAGTGTTAAATGATTACCTAATAAGAAAGCTCGAGTAACCTTGGCCAAAAGAGGATGTGACTGAGGCATGGCATTTAATTCATGGGACCCCTGTCTGGTTTTGTGGCTTAAATAAGGTCATGCTACAAACTTAGCATTACAGATTCATGCAGTTAAGTTAAAGCTAGCTGGCTAACCTGTGCTTGTCACCCTGCTAACGTTACAGCTAAATGACCTGACAAAGGGTCAAATCTGACCTGGCCTGACATTTAGCGATCCAGCCCACTTAGGATTTGAGTTTGACACCCCTGCATTACAGCTAACAAATTATAAAATGCTAGTTTCCTATCTTGCCAAATGACTTCAGCAGCTAATATGACCCAAGCTTATATAATATGCTAAACAGTGTTGAATTTAGCCAATACTGAATCATGTAACAGTACAAACCAAAGATTTAAGTAAAAATTGCTTTCTGCAGTACGAGCTGTGGGCGATGGAAGGCAGGGGCAATTAGCCAACATGTCAGTGTAGACCTGCGTCATGTATGTCTCATTGCTGATTTGGCAAGTGCTAACACTAGCCACAAGCAAGACTGACAGACGTTCACCATCAATAACAGCAACAGTTTTATGGGTGTTACACTGAGAACCTTAAATGTGAAGTAATAGTATCGCAGTGTTGTGTTTAGTGGAGAAAATGTCTGTTTTATTTATGCAGCTATTTTTGAAACAAGCTCACCTGCAAATCTTCTTGGTTTGTCCTGTGCTGGTCTTTCACAATGGAGCTCCTCGCTCCCTCCTCTCGCCTCACGCCCTTTTCTCTCTTTACATCTGGGCTCCAAAAGTTGACGCTGTTCATGCTGGGGCCTGTCCTTCCATCCCTACCTCCTTCCAGTTCTCTTCGCAGGTTGTTGTTCTCTCTCTGCAGATCCCTCAGCTGAGAATGGAGATCAAATGTGGAAACCTCTCCACGTCCAGTCGAATTCATTATCTGTGTGAGTCTTCCAGACTGCCGCCGTAAACTAGAAGTCCCTCCAGAAAGAAAACTCTGGTCTCCACAAGGATCTGACAAGTGATGCATCCCAGAAGATGTGATGTTTGGGCTGCTTCCGGTAGCTGTCGTCCGGCCAGTGTAGGAGGAGCGGCTGGTACTTCTACCTAGTGTCATGGTGCCTTTGGGGTACCCACCAGAGGGTTCCAAGGACTCCCGCTCACTGGGATACATAGTACCTGATGTGGCATATGCAGCACTCAAAGACTGAATATTCTCCATAGACAAGGTTTTACCCCCTGGTGCTGTCGCTGAACCACGCGTTGACCCTTTGCCTGCTTCTGGCTCAGCTTTGATTTTTGAACCTGGCCTTGACACTGACCCTTGTCCCCCAGTCAGTTTAGATGGTGTTGCAGGCACACCTCCTGACACAGAGCCTGGTTCTAACCCTGAACGGGCCCCTGGTGCTGAGCTTACAGCCTGTTTGCCTTTCCCGTGTTTAGGGGACCTTGAGAAACGTGAATGAGATGAGTTGCCATCGGTGTGCCCACTACCTTTTGCAGCAGCAGAAAGCTTGCTCTGTGTGGGCTTGGCTCTAATATTTAAAGGCATCTTCTTTTTTTTTTACATGGCAAAATACAACATCTGAAAAGAAACTGTTAAAGCTGAGAATATGCTCATGTCCTTTGTGGATAACAGAGTAAGTAAAGGCCACGTACTGGCCTCTCAGTTTTCACCTGTCCATGACTGATTGTTTAGGGCTTGAGGCTGACTTTTATTTAGTCCTATTTGAGGAAAGCAGCAGTCACTGTTGGCAGCAGGTCTCCCAGACACACAGGTCAGTGGTCTTGTAATTTCAGCTACAGTGCAGGACATCATGGATTCTAAAAAGGTGAAAGTGAGACAAATCATTTAAAACCAATTTGATTTGGCAGTTAAAGGTTGCATCAACACAAGCAGCTGTACAACCTAAATAAAATTACACCAATGATTTAAATCAAGAACTACCTAATCAACACCAAGCATTAGAAGCAACACCTATATAACAAACAATACTGTCAACTGTACTTCTGGTCACAGCCAGGCTGATGTAATTCATGGTTTGTGGTAATTATTTAATGAACATTTTAAAGAAATTAAACATTTAATTCCCCAGAGAACCTTTTACACAAAGGTACAGGATTAGTGTGCTTCTTCAGGAAAAGAGTTCGGACCAAAGTGCTTTACAACTTGACTTACAATTGCTAAAGTACTCCCTAATCCTCGCTCTTCCTTATTAGGGGAGAGTGACAATGTGAGGACAGGAAAGAAATGTCTCTAAGCAGACTGCACATTAGTGGTGCAGTATACTACAGGCTACTTCTACACTCTCGCTCATTATATTTAGAAAACCTCCCACAGTCTCAGTCACCGCAGTAGATGGTGAAAGGATATTAAAAAAAAAGGAAGATGGACCAGTATGACCATTTCAGCACCATGGACAGCACTAACTCTAGTTATTGCAAAGTGCTGGGATTCTAACCTGCAGGGAAAACAAAATTGTGTAATCTGCAGTGAACATAGGAAATTGCAACAATTTTTACCAACTGTCCCTCAGGTGCAATTGCAAATTTGTCATTATGCTTTGCTAGGCTGTCAACATACCTGTACCTTAGGCTCCAGCTAAAACTGGAGAGAAATAGACACCGTAGTACATGTTAAGACTATATCCATATCAAAGTAAGTGCACCCCAGCATCATCCTAGTCCACAATGGGGGCCTGTCTGCAAATCTGCAGAGGCAAATCCACATCATAATCCCTCCTCTAATCCATGAGGATTGGGTGCTGGGACTCACTACACAGGATTCAACTGAGCGATTGGCTAAGTGTTCTTGTCAGTCATAACATAGCTGTCAATCCCTTATCCACTGTGGAGACAATGAAGTTAGCGTCATGAACCTTCAGTGGTACCCATTTGTGTGTACTTCTGGTATATCAGTGGAGGAATGTGGCCAATAATTAGTAAATATTGTTATTCTATTAATTAGATATTATAATAAAATTACAAACAGGCTCTAAACAATTCTAAATTCTACTCAAGGTAGCTTGGTAAGCTACTATTATAAGCTTTGCCCTTTTGCATTATTCGCATTAAGATGGAGGTATCACAAGTCACTGGTCCATATTCATGGAGACGCGCCAAGTTTACGCCGCTGCACGCTCCCACGTCAAACCATAGCGGCAGAATGAGAAAGGACAGATGAAGGAAGAGCGGAATTCTGAAATAAAGTAGACAACGCCTCACTTCATTTCGGTCCACAAGCCGCTGCACTTACTTCTCAGTTTGCAGCCAGCTGTTGCTGCGAAGAGAAAAGTCGAATCACCGCCCAAACTGCAACGGCATAGATCGGTTGTTCCGGATGATAATTTACAGTCCTTTGGAAGGCTTTTCCTGGAGCTCAACATCCTGCCACCTCAATGGAAAAACTACCGAGCAGACCTAACCGTATTCCATGCGTGGCACGAGTAAAACTGTCGCTGTGCATGTGATTGGGCAGCCTCGACAGAGACGGAGCATAATTCTACTATGACCACCGCATGACGGATTAGTTTCTTGCTCGTATGCACACGGCTACATGAGTTCGGACTCGTACCTTACATAATAATTAATCTGCCGCTAAAACTAAAAGCACACAGTTTAATTTGTTGAAATAATGTTTTCATGTTGGAATTATTTATTTTTTAATAATTCCACAAAGTCCAGGTGCGCACCCAAATGTTTGCCCGAGCTTACCGTACAGGTACCTCTCCATCACTGTAAAGTCCCATCAGTACCCTGTCCGACCTCGGCGCAGGCTCCATGATCTCAGCAGCTCAGCTCATGACCTGTACTGCCATCGGGTCCGCGTGGGCGCGCTCTCCCAGCTGGCGCGTGCGCGACGAAGAGCCGTGGTGGGGCAGCGCGAAGAGCCATGATTGGGTGGTTTCCTGTTTTTCATATACCTATGAATCATGAATTGGGAATGGTACTTGGAAGGTATTACGCAAAGCCAAAGCTCTGAAATTCCCTTTACTACACAGCAGCTGGAACTTAATATTGTTGGGTTTTTTAAACAAAAGAGCCCACACAGACAAAAGTGAGTTTGCTTGAAGTAGATGTAGAGACATAATTTAAGATCACACCATGTGATTGGGTAAAACCGGGCTATTCTGGAATACAAATGTGGTGACTTGTGACAGTGCAGTTAGGAGCTCTCTGAAGTGTATCGGGGAAGTGCAGCTGTTCGGCACGATCCTATTTTGCATTCAACAGACCATAAACCAGAAATTACAGTGAGTAACTATAACTGTATTTGGTCCTGGTTCGGTCTCAGAAAAGAGATCCCGCCAAGCTAGAGTACAGAGACGATGAAAACATGACATGATTTTGTTTTCTCATTAAACAAACAGAAAAAATAGATCATTTAAGTAGGTGATAATGAAGTCCTTAGTGATCTGTAACCTGCAACAAGTGCTGGTTTCATTTCCTCCCTTAACTTAACGGAAGAGAAGTAAAATTCTGTAGACGGCGGAGTGCTCAGTGTTGCTGGTATTTATGAAATCAAGCCACTCAAGGGAAATCAAGTCAAGCTCTCTTATATCGTTGCTTTAGTTAATGTTGCAACCCAAACGTGAATGTGCTCTGAAGACAAATATTATATTTGATAAGCAGTACACCAAAGTGTGTGCATTCACGCAAGCCTATAGCAGATATGCCATGGGATTGTGTCGCCCCCGCATCGTGATTGCATAAAAAGTAATGAATGACTTTAAGCGTGTGGAGCAAAGTACATATAATAAAATGGGTAAATTACAGGTTAAGATGCTAAATAAACGCAATCAAAAGTTCTTCCGTCTGACAAAATATAACGGAAAGGAAAGCTGATATTATTTTCTGCAAATACAAATACAGGTGTTGTAAACCACTGGATTCGGCAAAGGAAAATAAAACAAATCAAGAAAATATAAGCTAATACATCCAAATGATCATAATAACAATAACAACAAATGACGTCCCAGAGAAACCAACAGAGGAATAAGAACAATATGTATAACATATATATGGAAGAGTTAATAAAATTATAACACCAACCAAATGTATGTGACAGCATGTTAATGGAAGGTCAAGTTTGTTAATATTTAGCGATATGAAGGAGGAAGATCTTTGAAATCATGATTGTCTCTGCTAGCATGTAAAAGTAGGTTATATAAAACTTTCACTCATGTTGTTGTCATAAAATTTGAGGTTATCTGATGACAACGCCATTCTCATTTGATTCCAGAAAAGGGGTTGAGCACATGGGTGATGCGGCCATGACAACACAGACTTTCTGCACAATCGTTTTCTCAGCTGAAGGTACTTCAGTTTGGGAAAAATCTTATCCATCAGAACCAGCACAGCTACGTCCACCTTTTCGAGACAGAATTAGGGATAATTTTAGGATTGTGGGTTAAGTTACAGCCACAAAATTTGTGAAAATATACAGGCTGATTTTACGACTTTACCTTCTCATCCAGAAGCCTCTGTTGAACCATGAAGAAGGCCTGGCGGATCACACCATTCACATTTCCGTTAACACCTCTGGACAGCACAAAAATGGTTTTCACACTCCTGTATACTGCATTATGAAGATTCTCTATACATGACAGCCCAGGAATCCAGTCCCTTTCTTCTAAGCATAGACAAAACCTCCTGTGACCAGAGTTCTCCAGATTGACAGTTAACTCGTTGTAAACCCAGTCCCTCACAGCCTGGTTACTGGTGTCAAACACCACAAAGGCATCATATTGATAATGCGAATCGGTCCCAGCTATCTGGGAGTAGCCTTTGTGTCCAGCCCAGAGCACTTGCAGGCAATACCACATATCCCAGCCGTAGAGGTGCTTCAGTAAAGGAAGAACAGTAAACACCAGAGTCATAAATGAACAGGCAACAAAGGCTACACTACCATATATGTCCTGGCAAGAACGCTGGTCCATGGACAGTATGCTCTCACCCTGCTGAGACTCTGGGAATTCACACCGTACATCTGTGGTCAGATAAGGAATGTGTACCGGTGTAGTACTCAAGAAGTCAGCAAGCCAGGAGGTATTGCAGTCACATTTGAAGGGGTTGGCATGCAGGGTGAGATTCTCAAGGCGAGTGCCATTTTTAAAGAGGACAGGAAGATGCTCCCGGTTCAACTCTTTGATCTGATTGTGACTGAGATACAAATGTTTTAGGGACTTTGCGTTATTAAAGAAATCTTCAGGAATATAACTGAGCCGATTGTGACTGAGGTCCAGGAAGGTAAAATTGACTCCAAATATTACTGCATAATTTGGCAGTTTGTAAAGGAAGTTGTGATTCAGGTTCAGGTAATGTAAACTGGTAAGTGCAGAGATGTTTAGCCATGGGAAATAGTTTAGAGAATTGCTGCTGACGATGAGAGCCCTAAGGCTACTTGGGAGGTTACTCAGCACTTCAGATGAGAGCGATTTTAAATGGTTGTTGGAGATGTCCAGGTAGGTTAGATTTGTCAGGTTCTGGAAGAAATTAGTGTACTTGTTGTTGTCAGAGTCCCACATGATGTTCAGGTGATTTCCAGAGAAGTCAAAGTACTTCAAAGAATTGCAGATCAGCCTTTGGTTGATTCGCATCCCAATAGCATTGTTTGCCAGACTTAGAGCTTCCAATTGATTCAAATTTTCAAGGAACTCAAAACGATGGCCCATGCCCCTCATATTGAAATGAAAGTCATTGTTACTGATATCTAATATCTTCAGAGATGAATTAAGTTCCCTGAAAGCATCGTTATAATAAAGATCAAGCCTATTGTAAGACAAATTAAGAAACTCTAAATGTGTCATACCTTCAAACACCCCACCTCTCAGTGCCTGGTTCATGTAATTGAAGGAAAGGTCTAAACAAACGGCATTCTCCATGCCTGAAACCACATGTTTGTTAAGGTACACGATATCATTCTGAGACAGGTCAAATGTCAGCTTATTTTTGCAATGAAAATTTCTCAAGTCCCACAGTGATGTAATTACTGGAAATCTTTTGTCCAGAACATCTGCTCGGTGCTGGAAGCCCAATAGTGTTGGGATATTTGTCACACTGTCTTCTAACATTTCCAAAGCATTTAATGGGTCTGTTTCCCATACACTGTTTCTAGATGTGACGTCTCTATCCATTAGAGTGAGAGGTTGATTATGAAGAGAGCCTGCATACAGGTTTACATCCACAGTCCCAGGTCGTGAAATTGAGCTGCACTCAAGGAAATTAAGCATGTTCTGGGAGAGGTCAACAGAAGTTAGAGAGGGTAACTGTTTGACAAATGTCATATTAAAAGTGTTAATGAAATTCATTCTCAGCTCTATAACTCTTAGACTTTTTAACTTGGAGAGGACTTCAACGCTTTCACCAGAAAATTTTAGGAAAAAGTTGCCACTCAGAAGAAGATATTGCAGATCAGACATGTTGTTAAAATATGGGGAAAGATTAAGTTCTGGAAAAGTCTTCAGTGGTTCATAGTTATAGATAAGGCTCAGCCACTTGACCCCTGTTAGCTCTTTAAAGAAGGTCCCATTTTGCATAGCATGTGCCAGGAGGTTGTCAGAGAGGTCCAATATTTTCAGTTTCTTCAATGGTCTGAAAAGGTCCTTTGGAAATGTTTTCAGAGAGTTTCCCCTCAAACTTAGGATGGTAATGGAGCTGTTTTCAGAATAAAAGGAGTTTGAATGTAGCTTTAGAGACTGATTATGTGGGCATGGAAAGCAGGGCCTTGCAGCATGGTCACAACGTTGGCAATTCCACTCCAAATTTAAGTCCTCCAGGGCAGTCATTTTGAAAAATGCTTTTTCTAAGACTTCTGTGATTGTATTCTCTCTTAAATCCAGACTCTCCAGTGAGAGTGGCAGTCCTTTAGGGATAGCTGTCAAATTATTATACCCTAATGTGAGGTTTTTCAGTTTGGGGAGCTCTTGGAAAACCTTTTCACTGATGTAAAAGGACTGGTTGCACGGGTTTGCATAAAAGCAGTTCTTGCTGAGGAAGAGCTTTTCGAGATGTGGAGTGTTTAGAGGGTAGATAATGTTGAAGATCTGGTTGTTCTCTAGATGAAGAACTTCCAGGCTCGCTGGTAACCATGGTATGTAGGCAAGACTGTTTCCTGACAAATCCAGATGTTTCAGTGTTAGTAGGGGCTTGAAAGCATACCTGGAGATTTTCACTCTGCAAGACCTGTCTTCCAGAGCTCTCGGACTGCCCGGCTGACAGTTGCCCGATAACTTTAGAGTATGCAGATTTGGGACACCTGTGAAAGCATGCGGCCATACTCGGTTTATCTTAGTCCGGCTTAAATCTATGTAAGCTACAGATGTAGCCTTAATGAAGGGGACGTGCTTGAGTGGTCTGTCACTGCAGTCAACTTTAGTTTCATTCAGATTGGTGTCACATGGTAAAAATTTTGTATTTATGGTCTTCACCAGTGGAAAAAGCTGGCTTAGGATGAGGATATTTTTTACCAGAGCCTGAAAAAAAGTCAACAAAATTAAATTCAGTTGCTTACAACAAGTTTGAGGATACCATATAATATACATAATAAAATATTAACACCACCTGCATCCTACAGTACAGTGCAAAAGTCTTGGACAACCCCTCATTTCTTTACATTTTGCTTCCAAGGACAATGAAATAACAGATTCATAACTGACAACTTAACAAAGAACCAATTTCATGGCAAAGAAAACGCGTATAAAATAGTATTTTTGCATCAACGAGGTGATTCTCTGAGAGCCATTAAGTAAAAAAACTGACCTATCCCTGTGTGTCCTTAAAACATTTAAAGGAACTGGACAAAAGAAGAAGTGGTACAGTGTCTGAAAGTCATACCCTTTAGAAATATGGGGGTGTCAAGTAGCCATTCTTTAGTTAGGAAAGCAGGGAGAAAAGGCTGAGGTATGCCAGATCACACAAGAACTGGGCTAAAAATCACTGAAATGACAAGAAAGCTTGTCTAAGAGAGTTCAGAGTGAGAGAAAAAAGATTGACTCGTACAAGCGCGCTTTTAAAAAAATAAGAGGTGGCTCAAGACTTACACACAGTACCGTAAATCTAATAGAGCCTTATCAGGTGGTTTACATGTACGTAAATGTTTACACTGCGAGTTCAGACTTCCTAAAATGAAATATGACTTTCAAACAGAATATAATGAAAAGTCACTTACCACAGCGCGTGAAGTATGCATCGTGCTCGTAAGAGCACAGGTTATAAGAGGATGACTGTGCTCACACAAGAAGCAGTTTTCATTATGCAGAAGTGAAAGCAGGTGGTCAGGTATAAAGCAGTCTGATGCAAACCATGTGACCTCTTAAACTGACAAGGGAGATACCCCCCCCCCCCAAAAAAAAAAAACTTCACAAAAGAATATTTGTCCCATGAGAATCACTTCTCAATTCAATAGCCACATTTTATCACTTCATAGGGGGTTTCCTATTGGTGGGAAAAAAAATTGAAAGACTTCCTCAAGTAGCTAGAACTTCTGTTAAAAAAAAGAAATGACATTCGATTTCAGTACTAGTTTCAGGAATGCTCTCAATCAGTAACATGTAAAAATTCAAACACCACAGTGAGTTCACAATTACTTTATTAGGTGAATGAAATCAAAACGGCACGATTTAAAAAGACTGAATATGAAATAAGTTGCCTAAAGTGATTTGACTTTAACAAAAGCAACACGATGTAAAGCCCTTGACTTTACGGATTGTAAAGATTACATAAAGTAATAACAATCAATAAAATGTTTGTCAATCAAAAGTGTTTTGTTAAAACTTACTGGACATCCAGTGGAAACCACCACACCCACAGAAAGATTACAAGTAAAGCAGAGTTTAGACAAAGTGCCTTCTGGTGGGAGAGCACTTTTAATGCTTTGGCTTAAGTTTGAACTTCACACTGTCCTTGAAACAGGAACGTAACATCCCTTACACAAAGTGTCATTCTATCCTTTCATGGCAGCAACAGCAACGTAATCACTATACGGTGTTTTTATCTGAAATGTATCATCACAGACTCAGGTGTTGAATTATCCACAGAGCGATATTCATAAAGCCATCTGATTCAGCATCCACCTTGGAAAGAGAGTGGTTGTTCCCTGGGTACCACAGTAACCTAAGCAACACAAACCAGAGCATTACTGAATGAACAACAGACAAAAATAAGACTCCAGTTATCCCGTCTATATCAGGCATAAGCAATAAAACACGTTACTCAGGACGCCGCTTACCGAACTGGAACCTGCTTTGCTTTGAGTGCTTTGTAATATTCGACTCCTTGCTTGTTAGGTACACGCTTGTCATCTTCTCCTATGGTCAGCAGTACCGGCGTCTTTACCTAGATCAGAAAACACCTTTCATGCTTCATTGTCCAACAACACTTACAAAGACATATCCACAAACCCAAGAGATTTTCAAGGTTATACCTGTGCAACATGCCTAATAGGGGACTTATTCAGCATCTGCTCCCAAACAGCAGGGTCAGGCAGACAGTCTGTACTGTAGTTATAGCCAGCCTCAACCATGCACCTGCAGAAAAAAAAGGAACACAAATTGACTGCTTGACTGCGCCATTTTCTGTTCCTCTTGTATTTGTGTACATTTTGAACACTTCCCTCCGAGCTGATATCATTACAAGCTATAAATTGTAACGATATTTTGTTAATGGTCATTTTTAATCTTGGCATGATGTGAAAAATGTCCGATCTGGAAGTTCAAAAGTACTTCCTCTGTTGTGTTAGAGTAGTGTAATGTAAGCTGTTGGCATTTTCATGTGACACTAATATGAGAGATCTTTGAAAACATACTGATCCCCCTTTTTTTTCTTGCTCCATGTTTGCAATATGTTAAAGGATATTAGATTTGCTATAAGTGCACTTTTATTTAATTGGATTTACAATTACAGGATCAGTCCCCAGTAATTTTTCAATGTCTTTGGCTTTATTGCCCATTCTTACTTCCAGCTGTGGTAACTGAATAGAAGGAGTGTCGCTGCTAAAATGCCACAGTTATGCGGTTGCGTATGAGTTCCCTAAAAATATGCATAAACAAATGTGGGCAAAAGTGTGAGAATATGCATGACAAGACCTACCAGTCTGGTATGTCTGTGCTGCCAATCATGGAGGCCAAGTTGATAACAGGGTTGCGAGCCACACAAGCCTTGTAGAATTCTGGGTACTGTCCGATCAGATGACAGGCCAGGAAACCCCCGTGAGAGCCTCCACAAACTGCCACTTTCTGCACGTCGAGGTCGTTACTTTTCAGCACACTTTCAACTGCAAACTGGTGGCGACAAAAGCAGAGAACAAATGTAAAACATTTCAAAGACACATGGACCAAGCAAAAATAAAAGTAGGAGGAGAGAAGAAGGCAAAAGGAGGGAAAACTGAACTGGTGTTATGAGCTTTAAACAGAATGTATCGCAAACACTAAATATCGAAACCAATTAACTCAGTCATGTAAACAAAGCTATCACCATGCAGCAAACAACTGGATGCATGTACAGATATTCAAAACCATGACATGAAAAATATTGTGAGAGTTATGGACACTTACTTGAACATCTTTGACATCCTGGCTGCCAACATTGCCCAGCAGTGAGAGGATATTGTCCTGGCCGTATCCAATGGAGCCACGATAGTTCACTGAAAGTATAAAGCACACTAGGGGTATTGGGATATCCATGTACTGACAATAACTGTGATATGTAAATAATGTAACATGGTAAAGTGACATGGTTATTTTTTTAATCTTGCAATAATAAAACCATTAGTGCTGGATATTTTTGTTTGTAGCAAGTGGAAGTACTACAGAAATGACTGGACACAAAATCCAGATTACAGACTTTTCTAATATAGAAAAAACTATATTGCCAACCAAAGAGGCCTTCCATCTATAAATATATCACCAGAACTAAGTTTAATATAAACATATGAAATCACTTTTGGTTTATCAAATTCTCTAAAATAAGAGGCAACTGCTTAGACTTGTGTTAAGTACATTAATGCATATGTTTTGCCTTATATACATGGTGACCAATTATGGCTACATGTGTAGTCACCCCACAAGTGCCCATTTTGAGCCAGGAAAAACCCTGAATTTGCTGTTCCAAGCCCCAGTCCAAATATTAAAGAGAAAGAGAATCATTCATGTTTTCATAGTCTAAATTAAAGTAATTTAGGGACGACTGTTCTCTTAGCAGGTCTAGTTACTTCACATTCTTATAAGAACTTACCCAGTAATACAGCAAAGCCCATTTTGCACAGCACAGCAACGGAAAGACCCCACTCAGCCACTATCACTGAGTGAGGGCCACCTAGTGAGATAAATATTGAGTTTGTGTTAAAAACTATTGCCTGAGTGTTTGAAACCATAGTTCAAGTGAGGCATGAAAGTAATATGCATGTAGAGTTACAGTATTTACAGTATTACTACTGCATGGACTACAAGCTGTGTCATAAAAGACTATTCTTGGGTATCAGAATAGCGCACTATCGTCATAGCAACCACAATCTTATCAGCAATAGCTCTCGACTGAAAGGAAACAAATCCCAAAACAGATTCAATCCTAAAAGTAAATCCAAAATGGATTAGTATCACAGGGTTATTACTTTCAAATGTAGCTGTATTTCATGTATGTTATTAATACAGAGCATTTACAATATTGATTCTGCTTTTCTGGTATATTTCTCTAAGTAAACATTGCACAACAACTGATAAATACTCCCATTTTTGTCTCTACTGAAAACAAATAATGGTTTAAAAATCAAAATTAAAGAAACAAACCATGAGGAATGACGATAAGAGGCAGCTTCACTCCATCCTTAACCTCCTTTGGTTTGATCAGCAGAGCATCAAAATCAAGGCCCGCTAGAATAGCAAGATTTAAGAGAAGTTTGTGAGCCTTTCTGACATAAAAAAGACAAAACAGTTTTTAGAGGTGTAAACCCAAATATTATAAATATTCAAGAAATATTTACCAACTTAAAGTAAGCATTCCCAAGCTAGTTTTATCCAGCATAGCAACATTGAAACTAATTGCACTGCTGGCATACTGATTACCAAAAAAAACGACTGAACTTTAAGAGTTTGGCTCATTAGATTAAAAAAAAAAAAAGGGACAAATACTACATTTAAAACGATCTCCAATGACTTCAGATTAGATGCTATTAACCATCTTACGATATTGACTGTTGTCTTGGTCTGGAGGAGGGGTGAAGGTCAAAATCTTCCAATCGATTTCTGGCAACGTCGGAGAGTCTTCCAGAGTAACCCAGACAACATCCTCCTCGGACTCCCTGCTTGGGAGGAAACCCACCATCTGTACAAAAGAAATGGCACTGATGTAAGTGACGCAGCCCCAGCTGTGTCACAAAAATTATATATATATATATATATATATATATAGATATATAGATATATAGATAGATAGATAGATAGATAGATAGATAGATAGATAGATAGATAGATAGATATGTGTGTGTGTGTGTGTGTGTGTTATAAAATGCTGATCCTACCAGATTTGGAGGGCTGTTGGGAGAAGAGCAGTTCACCACCATCAGATCTCTCTCTATGTTCAGCAGACACCAGTTACCAACCTCAGACTCTAAAGGCAAACAATGATCACCATTAGAAACAGCTTAAAACACACACTGAAGTGGTTCTAGAACAATATAGGTTATTATTAACTAACTAACCAAATACTTAAAAACCCTAAGTATATCTCGTGACTCACTTGCAGTCAGAGAGGTGATGCTCCCTGTGCTTATATCCACCATCAAGAGATCCTAAAAAGAGCAAAAACATATGACAATAACATTTTTTTTGCATACAAACGAAAAATTCTCATTATTTGCAAACTGTTAAATAACTGAAATATATATGAAAAAGGTGATATTAACCCTTAATGTGTATTTTTTCCCCTCACAATATCAAGAAATTTCCCAGACAGTAACTTTACCTTGAGGCTGCGCTGAGGGCAAGAAATAATAACACGCTGACTATCAGCTGACCAGCACTGAGGGGACAACTGACAACTGTAGATACCGGTAAAGCCATCTGCACAGCCAAACATTAATCATTTTTTAATATAAATATATGCAGTTTTATATACAGAAAAAAAATGGTGACCACTATGTATTCCTTACCCTCTCCAGGTCGCTTCACGACATCCACCACCACCGAGGTCTTCTTAGTATACCAGTCATACTAGTATTAAAAGAGAAAAGCAAGAGCTAAGCCAATGAACAGAAATTTAAGGAAAGCTAATTTCATAAGAAGGGAAAGTTAGCACATTTGGTTGAAAAAAGGCCAGATTCAGTTTTACCATACACAGCCTGTTGCACTGCATGTGTGGTCCATAGACAGAACACTCTAGGTAGACAATTCGACACTGGTCCGGGCTAAGCCTGGGAGAGCACACTGCGCTGGTGCCTGATGAAAGCTGCTCTGATGGGCACAACAAACACATACATATGTACATGAACAACCTTTTACAGCTGGGTCCATAACACAATAGATTAAACATAAGTGGAACTGCATTTCTACTTAACTGGATATGATAACTTCAACTTAACTTGTGTTCATAAAATAGGTCTGAATGATAGAAATAACACAAATCCACTCACCACATTTCCCACCAGTAAGGTCCACGTAGAACAAAGATGACCTGACAGAGAAAAATGAAACATAAACGACTTACAGTATTAGCTTATGAGGGTATTTATGACTGATCAGCTGTGCAGTCTGACTTGATCGTTGTAAACTGTCATCACCTCCTGTTGGGGCAGTACTTGAGGCCAAGTCTGAAAGGCTCATGCCACCAGCCTACAAAAACCACACCTGTGTCACCTGGAGCCCAAAATGCCTGCAAATACAGAAAAAGTGTGATACCAAGAGTAAAAGAGAGAAAGAACAAAATATTATGAGGATACTTGAAGAGTGTAAACATTAAAGAAAAGCATACACCAAATGGAAAAAAGAAAAAAAACTATTGCACTAACCTGCCCTGGTGAGATATCTTCAGGCACTCCTTCCAACACAGAAACATTGCTTCCCTCGATGTCCAAAACACAAAGCACAGGACAGCTCTTACTAACCAAAGTCTCTCCCCAGTCCTCATGGAAGACAAACTGCTCCCCCTGCAGGAAGAAGATGGGAAAATTTAAACTAACGAGGAAAAGAACTTAAGACCAGAATTAAACCTTTGAACTGTGAAAATATTTTCAGTTTCGGGAATATTAGCTCCATTCACTTTTACAGCCTCCTTTTTCTCAGTTCTCAAGGTCTCGTCCTCATCTCCAATAGAAGACAACTCTGGAGACTCAGTCTATAAGGAGAATATGGAACATAGAATGGTTAATACTTATTAACTACTAGTCATTTCTGTTGTTTCACATTCAATTATACAGTGAATTAACTCTCTAGAGAGGAGACAGTAAACACACTCCACTGCAACTGCATAACAATCAGTATTGTTATGGGATTTTGCTTTTGAATAGCAAGGAAAAAGACATATCTTTTAATAAGTTTACAATATTGTTTATGACTGAAAAGTAAGCTTTCTTTCAATGACATTCAACGACTTTTGAGAGTACTTTCATCTCTTTGGTGTGAGTGCAAATATGTCAAAGTCATTAGTTCATTTTTTTTATTTTTCCAGAATCCAACATATATTTCATGCTTTTTAATTTGTTTTAATACAAACAGACCTGGAAGAAAGATTCTGCTGTTGGTCTTTTTCTTTCTGCCACATATAAGAGGTGGGTCTCAGAGTGAGACCAAACCAAGCAGCCAAACTGGTCTAAGGATGAAAAATAACCCACACACAAAAGTTTAAATTTAAGATATTTAGGAAAAACAACAAGCACCAAAGATTTTACAACAAGATGACTTACCATCTTCATAAACTTTGCCATGCTTCTTTAAGGCTGTCAGATCTATGCTCTTCACCTTAATGTTTTTACTCCAGATCTGAAAGGCCACAAGCAGGTAAGTAGAAGAACATTCAAGTTAAAGTCCAATTTTTTCTAATGTAAGCTAACACACAGTTTCCCATGGTGTTGCCATGGAAAATAAGAGACTAACACAGTAGGAGAAATAAAATGCTAAAGTGGAACAAAGACAAATAAAGAGCAGGTGTGAAACTCAGTGCTGACACTGAGCCAGACACACACCTCCAGAAACTGTTTATCTTTCCCTTGAACCGTGCATTCTCTGACAACTGCCTTCATTTCACCAGAAGGAGAATCCTTACTTAGCACCCTGACAGGAGACACAAATGAGAATATATTGTTGTATCTGCTCAGAAAGTATGACAGTATTTGTAGCCAAACAATAGATCAAATATGAAAGTGATACATACTCTCCTTTGATCTCAGTGCAGTTTCCCGAGGCTCCAGAGTAGACCACTGACTTGTCATCGTGAAATACAATGTACTGCCTGCAAAACTTAACAGTCTCATTCCTCTCCAGATCCCGCTGGTTCCATTCTGCAGAAGAAAATAACCACATAAAAATATAATTAACGTGCATCATTACATGCAAATCTGACCGTGTTACGTGCAGCACATTAGGTGTACCTGTGTAAATGTTGCTGTATTTGCCTCCATACTGAGAAGTGATTACGGGTCCCACATCTGCTCTGGTCAAAGATGGATAGAGGCTGAGCTCTTTATAGAGCTTGGCAATTTCCTTCGCACTGGTTACCACCTGACAGCACACAGCAGAAAAACTCACATTACGTCTCAGTGACAGAAGCTGTCCAACAGCTAACAATGCCCTGTTCATCTTGTTGCTACGAGGCTAACCATCAGGGTAAAGTTTGTAGGCTATCACTCACTATTTACCGCTAAAAAAAAGGAAACCAGATGTTAAACATATGTCAAAATAAAGCAACACCCATGCCTTCGACAAAGAAACCAATTAAAACAGTTTGTTTGCTTCGAGTAGCATTTGTCCGATTTAACAGTATCCACATGACCAGGAACTTCCTGCAGAAGAAAACAACTGAATCACTGTCCGACTGCTAGCTTGACTCGGAAGCTGGCTAACGTTAGTCAGTTATTACAAAAAAATCGTGACAGCGTAATTACCGCCCGCAACACATTTGCACCTATTTAGTAACAGATTTTTGAACACAAAATCCACACATAATTAACGTCAGCCGTCAGTTCCACTTAAATCATACCTGCGACTCCATAATAGCAACGGTGTGTGTCGCTAGTCTGTAAATATCAACCAGTTAGCGGCACAAAGAATGAAAACGCCACTACAAAGCGAGCCATAAAGTACCCGTTACCGCTTCCTGCTGCCCCTTATCAAATAAAATACTTGATAAACAGTTTCTGAATGAATCAAAGCATCGTTATTAAGTTAATGAATACATATTAATTTTAAACGAATAAAAGCACTCTAAAATGTGTTGCCGACAACTTAGAACGCTGTTCACTAAACAGAGGTGTTAAGCATATACTTTTATTTTGTAAAACAATTGCTATTGTGATACTTAACAGGAAGCAGCACACAGCAAGTAAGGAACTTTTTAGATGCCCACTTGCACTGTTAAAACTACTTTTACACTACTTTACATAGTGTTAAATTAAATATCTTAACTATCTAATTGTATATGATAAGAGAGAAACGTATATGGGGAAAATAGGTGATTACATAACTTTATGAGTAGTATTTTTATTTAATCCCTGTGTGCATGACAGCTACTGCTCTGGTCTTGTCAGTCAGCTGTGGTAGGTGGGGTCACAAAGAGCCAAGATGGCTGATTTTGAGGAGCCGCTGTCAGATGAAGAGAAGGTTTGGAGACTCTTTAATTCTTTGCTCAGCAACATTTTTCTCATTTATAAATGGGCTCACCTGTTATATATTTATGTGAAATTTGGAAAGAGAATGGTAGTTTTTGTTCTGATGTAGAAATTATAAACTTCTGTTTTAAGCTACCGTGAGCTAACTAGCCAACGCTAGTTAGTTGGCTAGCAGCTACAGAAGCAAACATCCATTCATTGAGGGTTTAACCATTTTGGTGCTGAAAAAATGTTTAGAATAAAAATTTAATTAAAATAAAAGTATCACGACTAGTTTCCAACTAGTGTGACAATGTCCATGCCAGTGATAATCACAGAGAGGGCTGTGTGTTCCTCCTATAGCGTTCGCTAACATTAGCAGCTACCATTACTTTGCCTTCGATTTCTGGGTCAAACAGATTCAGTTGCAGCTCAAATACTTATGTTTGCATCACATGACTTAAGATCAGGATTCAGGTGCCTAGAGTTAAGATGAAGCCTGACGGTGTCACTATTCGCAACGCCAGTTAGAGGCATGCATTTCAGCATTGTCGTTCTTTGGGAAAGGGTAACTGCTGTAGGGTAAGGCATCTGAACAGGAAGACAAAGTGGCGACAACATTCTTCTGATAACATCAATCTGTTGCCATTCAGGTAGGAAAACAAAGGGCGGGATGACATTTTGCTTACGAGGAACTGACAAGCAGTGTTTAAATTCAGTGTCCACTTCAAATGACAGTCTATCCTTTATTTAGTAAAACTTGCTCTCTGCTAGGTTAAAGTCTCGACTGTTGCAAAAGACATGGGAGCTTTAAAGTTACACTGACTTTTTCACAAGAAAAGCTAGCAACCTAATTCAAAATCAGTAACAAAACCGGTTGTTAATTGGAATGTTAAATTTGTTAAAATGTGGTTACTTACTTGAGCCAAAATGGCAAAAGCTACAAGAATGTTAGGAATTACCCCACAGATTGAAACCAAGTCACTGTACAGAATATTTGCCTTCAAAAGTGTCTAATAAATGCCAGAATGAGTACAACATGGGGGTTACAGACGCCAGGCTAATCAGACATTGACAAGTCTGGGTTTGGCAGTCGTTCCGATATTACAGACTTTGTACCAGGGAGGTGAGAGATTAAAGATCCAGTGGGTAATGACAGGAAAATGTGGGATTGCAGTGAACCAGTAGACCTCAGCAGAAATCCCCTCCTACCTTTCCCATGAAATAAAATGTTATTATATATTTTTTAAACTGTGTAAAATAGGTTTTCATTTACTCAAACATAAGATATTTTTGTCTATAAAATGGCAATAAATGAGAGAAAATCATGTTTTGTTTTGCTTAAAAAATACAACAAGCTTATTGCCTATTCCACATCACATGCTGTAATGTGAATTACCATGTATACGGACCTTGCAAAGGCCCAGTCTGAGTCAGAAAAAGCCCTCATTACTTTGATGGCTGAATTAATTGGTGGCATTAAATTTTTGTCTGCAGGTCCGCATAGCCGCCAACTTTGTGACACATGCCCCCCCTGGAGAGTTCAATGAAGTCTTCAATGGTAAGAAGCAGATGTAGAAAGATGTCTTTGATAATATTACTGACTTATGTATTATACTTTGCTTCGAACAATAAGAATAACTTTCTGTCTCTTGAGAGATCTATCCAAACGTTGGTTTATTTTACTCTTTGTAGATGTGCGGCTTCTCCTCAGCAATGACAATCTTCTTAGGGAGGGGGCTTCACAGTAAGTGCTGCTTAGTTACGCATATTCAGGAAATGGGTTACAAAAGTTTCCATATGGGAAATTTTTCATTTCAGAGATGTTTGTCATTCCTTATATCTTTAAGGCACTTTTTTGAAATACATTTGATGCCATATTATTAATATATACTTTGTTTTTCTGCCGATTTTCTTCCTCCAGCTCCTTTGCCCAGTACAACATGGATCAATTTACACCTGCCAAGTTAGAGGGATATGATGAGCCGGTATGTTGGGACTTTTGAAATCATTCATTTCAATCGATCATTTTTTGGGCTCCCCTGAAGCGTTAGTTGATCACGTTTTGATTCATCAGTTGATCATGAGAAAGATCTGAGTACTTCTGTGTGATGTGCATTTATTTCCAGCCCTAAAACAATTTTCTGATGAGCCCTAAATATAAAACCAGGCAACTAAGAAAATCTTGGTTCAAGTGCAGTCGTTTTCATTTTAGGTGAGCAAATACGTGCAACAGCGTTATTCACTCTTTCTTATTCCTTCATTTAAGGTCCTGATCACAGAGCATGGTGACTTGGGTCAGGGACATTTCCTCGATCCTCGCAACTGTTTATCGTTCCGTTTCGACCACCTAAGAAAAGAAGTGAGCGACGTGCAGCCATACGAAGGAGAGACAGCCCTGAGAAGTTGGAGAGATGCCTGTGATACTGCCCTTAGTGCCTATGTCAAAGAGCACTACCCTACTGGAGTCTGTACGGTAAGGTGCATTTAAAACAATATGGTCATTATAGACAACATTGCCTGCTGTTTACCCATAACATCTATGTGTTGCAGGTATATGGGAAAACAGTTGATGGTCAGCAAACGATCATAGCCTGCATTGAAGGACATCAGTTTCAACCCAAAAACTTTTGGTATAGTGTACATCCTGAAAACAGCAGATAAAAAATGCATATGTGAATATATCTAAATATAATAGAATATTTTATTTTTCATAATGTGGCTCTGTCACAGAAATGCTTAGAAATATAGTCTTCTGGGTAAAGGGGGAATATTAGGTACTTATTCAGTGCTTTTCGCTTCCTGATGATCCTGTTTGTAACACAAGTCTTCTTTTATTTTCCCTGACAAAGGAATGGTCGCTGCAGGTCAGAGTGGAAGCTTACCATTGGTCAGTCCACTGCTCAGGTGGTAGGAGTATTGAAAATCCAGGTCAGTGTACACATTGTCATAAATAAGGAGAAATATTGTTGCAAAATATTGGTTTGATAATGAACTTTTTTTTTAAAATTGCAGGTGCACTATTATGAAGATGGGAATGTGCAACTGGTTAGCCACAAGGAGGTAGAAGACTCCATACCAGTGACTGTAAGTACAAATATTAGTCTGTGTGTCAACAATGTGCGCTGTAGTCGTCTGACTGTGACAGCTTTGTGTGAAGACAAAAGATGTCTCTCACTTTTTTTTTGACAGAATGAGATCCAGACAGCTAAGGAATTTGTTGACATTATTGAGAATGCAGAAAATGACTATCAGGTGAGCTAGCTTTTGCTGACTACATGGTTTATGTACTGCCTTAAAAATAAGTGTTACCTGTAACATTTTGAATTTTTAAAAAAGGAAAAACATCAAATCAAATCATATCACTTTTATTGTCACATCACATGTGCAGGTACATTGGTACTAGGGCTGCCACGATTAGTCGACTAGTCACGATTATGTCGACTATTAAAATCGTCGACGACTAATTTAATAGTCGACGCATCGTTTGAAGCTTTGTAAGATCACAAAGGACGCAGGAATGAGTACCGGTAGTAGGATTTAAGAGTGTAATAACGGACTGAAACAGAAGATGGCAGCACTGCATGTACAAGGATGCCAGCTGCCGTTAAACCCCGAAGAAGAAGAAGCTGTGTCCCAGAATTCATAGCGCAGCCCAGCGCAGTTGTCAACAATGGCGGCAGCTAGTTAGTTTTAACTTTACTCTTATTATTCTTTCTGGGGCACAAAATAAACGTTTAACATATTTTCAGGCTTGAATGTAGCTGTGTAAACCTCAAATATCTGCTCAGTTTATCAAGACACCACATATTTTCAAAAGCGCTCCGACGTTTTCGGAGACGTCTGTTACCCACTAGCTCGTTAGCTAGGCGGGGGCAAGGCTAACTAGAGCCGTGAGAACACCGGACTCCCGGCAAATCGTTTTCAAACCCACCGCCGTCTTTCGCTAGTCAGGTTAAACATATATATAAGTCACTTAGATAACTTAAAAATGTTATTGTTTGGCTTTCTTTAGTATTTTATTTGTTCCTGAGTAAATCGGTTTGGCTGAGATTAAAGTTATAGTTTTTGCACAGCTAAAACTGTCAAGCAGACAGCTGATTGTCAGAAGTGTGAGACGCTGGAGAATATACTCCGGTGTCCTGTTATATTTTAGAAAGCAAGGAGTTTATTAAACTTCACCGAAACAATCTGCAAATTTCATTAAAAATTAATAAACTACCATCTTGTCTTTATTTTTAGTTAGCACAAACACTTCAAGCTGTAAGCTAATGATAGTTATGTAAGACCAGATGCTGCTGGTGCAATAAGCTGTACGCTGTACGTCCAATGGATGATGATCTGATTAGTCGACTAATCGCAAAAATAATCGGTGACTAGTCGACTATCAAAACAATCGTTTGTGGCAGCCCTAATTGGTACAGCACATGTGAGTGAAATTCTTGTGTGCGAGCTTCACAAGCAACAGAGTTGTGCAAAATACAATAATGTAAACACAACTGATGTTTGTTTCCCTTCTGCTTTTGCTCCCTCAGACTGCTATCAGTGAGAACTACCAGACCATGTCTGATACGACCTTTAAGGCTCTGCGTCGTCAGCTGCCTGTCACACGCACAAAGATTGATTGGAATAAGATTCTAAGTTACAAGATTGGCAAGGAGATGCAGAATGCTTAAAGCAAGGCCGGGGACTGACCAGGGAGATGCATGCTCCTGCTGGCCCACAACCCACCTGTACCTGCGCAAGGACTAACCAAAGCAAAACTATATCGATATGGGGCAAGGAAAAAAAGAAAACACAAAAAAAATATAACTAAAGGTGTCTGGACTGTTAGGCACAGATGTCTGTCTGTTTGCAGGAATGTTCAATTATGGAAATAATCATGGTTTAGAGAAAATGGTTGTATGTTTGGACAGGGCTGTGCTCAGGACTGCAGCATTAAGTAAATTTCCTCAGCCATCTAAGGATCAC
This sequence comes from Aulonocara sp. 'chitande type north' Nkhata Bay, assembly GCF_057382095.1. Taxonomy (NCBI): domain Eukaryota; kingdom Metazoa; phylum Chordata; class Actinopteri; order Cichliformes; family Cichlidae; genus Aulonocara; species Aulonocara sp. 'chitande type north' Nkhata Bay. The sequence continues at coordinate 477,863 of NC_141363.1, read as the reverse complement.
AGACCTTCTTAGAAGCTAGTATGAGAAGTTGTGTGTATATATTCTTATTCTTAGTAAAACTGATGTAGAACTATTACAGTTCTCAGCACACACAGAAGGAACCCAGATGCACAAAGCAGCTCATGAGAGAAATCAAGCACACCATCACCTATCAGGGTTTGTTTTTAAGAGATTTTGTGTCATTGTGGTGCGATGAATTAGAACTCGAGTACATGAGTAAAATCAAAATATTGAGTAGCCATTATCTGCCGTGACTGTCCAATACCAAGCTGGCAGTCTTTTTGAAGGGACATGGGGCTTAGTTACACACTGCAAACAAAACTGAAGCATATTTATTCCTGTTGCAAACATTTAAAAATGGCACAATCCTTAGCATAGCTCTGTTCCTGCACCTATGTGGTTGTCAGTATGTGTTACAGCCAAGGGAATGTTGTTTTCTGTTGTGATCCACTGATGTATGGTCTCTCCACCCATGCAAGCTATGACGACTGAAATTAGAGCAACTTCTATGACGCTGCATCTGCAATACATTCTGTTCTTACTTTGGCAACACCCTCATTGCTGTACAGCTTTTCCTTTGTATAGAGGAAAACTTATATACTCACATTAACCAAGATTTATTTGCCAAAATCTCTTTCCTATGGTAAAGATCTCCATCTTCCCATCCACGTATGCAAATATCTATTTTAATACACAAGTTTTTGTTGGGAGTCTTCGAAAATCGCTCTGTTAACTGCAACAAACTGTTTGTGTAGTGGCCGGCGCCAAGTGGACAGAGCAGCTGCCACATGAGGCACGATCTTACTGTAAATGACTTCTGTAAGGCCACATCATATACTGTTTTGCATCACTTCTGAGTAGGCAGACTCCAGATCAGTTACTTGTTAGCTATATTATGTGCTGTATCTAAACCTTACAATACAAAACTGTGTGCCGATCAGTGAACGTCAATACTGTACTGCCCCATTCTGTTCAAATAAAGAGATTGAACGTGACAGAGTTTTATTTCGTTCTCTGCTCCTGATACAAAAAGTTAGATGGCACTCCAATCAAGATTTAAACAACGGACATTGTTTTAAAAGACACTCTAGGCGTTCAAGACATGGACAGTTTATTGGAAAAGCACAAAATGTTGCAGGGTTTCATGTCATCCTTTACACAGGTGAGGGTCACTGACAGCAGTGTATGCCTACAGATTCAAATAGAATGGCTAAAATATTTGCTTGGAAGGAATCAATGGTTTTAAAGCCAAGGATCATACAGTAAGTCACAGGAAATAATACAATAGAAAGATTACAGTGGCATGATTGGAAGCTTTAGTGTCCACGCTTACTGACAGTATAACTACAATTTATCACATAATGACACAGTCCTCCCTGTGAAGCAGATGTCACTAAAAATCATAGACATACAGTAAAGTAGTGCAAAGTGCGGTCTCCCTTTTCATAATACTCAAGTGTTTTCATGGTTAAGTGTAGCATAAAAACAGTACATGCAGGTGATGTTTGTTCATACAGAACTTTTTCTTTTACAGTATAATAAAGTTTTTAACTGAGAATCTCTAGAATCTGCATAAGAAGTCATCAGGAAAACATTTCAAAAACACAGTGAAAGCTACACGTTTGCTTACATTTACACATTTGAGCCCTACACAGTCTATTTTTTTAACATTGTGTGACTGGTGTTTTTTTAATTGTAAAACAATGAGCAGCTTCTGCTCATGATGAAAGAAAAGGTTTGTTAAACAATGACAAAAACTATAATAATTTCTTTAAAAAAAATCAACAGGTGCTTTCTTTAAATTGTAAATTGTTTTTGAATACTTTTAATATAGTGTCTAAAATAGCACATTTTCAATTATTACACAAACTCACAATAGTTCTACGTGAAGAAAGAAAGAAAGAAAGAAAGACAGCCAAGTGACAAAAAACAGAAGTGCATCTAAAATAATCCATGTACTGTAGTTCATTTCAAATAGTTCTACTTTCCAACTGTTTCATGGAGGTAGGGGTGCAGCAAAATCTGGATCTGACTGAACCAGTACAGCTTCAGTTGTCTAGACTTCTGATTTGGAGTGCTATTAAGTAGTTTTGCTACTTAAGATGGATACTACAAAACCGCCGACATATCCCTGAATTGTTTAGCAGTTGTTGGTTAGTGTGATCTTTCTATTAACCACTTGAAGATAAAACCAGGTCAGACTCCTTAGCCCCCTCCTGGCCACTGCTACTGTGCCCACAGTTCCCCGTCAGCTCTGGAAAGAGGCTGGTTCGAGCAGAGTGACTGGGAGAGCCTGGAGTTGGACTCATGCCCGGCTTCTTGGGAGGAGTTGGGGGAGGGTATGCCCTCTCTGAACGTGGAATGATGGGGGAGCGGATGCCTGGAGATAGAGGCCCTGAAGGCGACCTTCCTCCCGGGGGAGATGCTGCTAGATTGCGGTAGTCTGTACCAAATGGAGAGCTGCTGATTGGAGCCAGCTTGACTCCAGCCTGCTGATTGGTAAAGCGGGACAGCACCTGAGTGACAGTGTTGCGGGCCAGCTGCTTAGCTGTGGTGTGCTCTGGTGGGGGAGGAATGGAGGAGGTGGTGGGGGAGAGGTCCCTCGGGGAAAGTGGGCCGCCATGCTGCTGCTGATCCAGCTCCGCCTGACTCTGGAACTTGTGCCTGGCAGCCTGGAACCGCTGATTGACTCCAGCCTGGTAGGAGGACTGATGGAAACCAGGACTGCCCAAACGCTTTGCCAGAACAGGAGAGGAAATGGGGGAAGAGGAGAGGGAAGAGGAGGCTGTGCTTGAGGGAGAGGCAGGATGAGGGTGAGGGGAATGCAAAAGTGATCCTCCCCCATTTTCTACTACCCCACCATTATCTGCCCCTCTCCCCTCCTGTGTCAGTTCTGTCTCTTTTTGACCATGATGGCCGTTGACTTTTGACAGTGAGGTGGATTTAGGCGTGACGGTTATCTTTCCATCCAGCTCAGTCTGAACAGAAGTGGAATCTGCCATCTTTTTGGGTATTGACTCTTTCTCCTCCACCACAGCTGCCTTTGCCTCTTCTTTAGATCCTTCAAGTTCAGCCAACCTCCTTTTCAGGTCCTCCACCTGTCTCTCAAGCTCCTTACTCCGTTCCTCCTCTTTACCCAGTCTGACTTTCAAGTGCTCACGTTCTCTGTCAAACTCAGCCATCTGTTTCTCAGATTTGGCCTGAAGCTTGGCTGCCTTGCTCTTCTCATTTTCAAGAACAGCCCGGAGCTTCTCCAGGGCACTGGTCTCCTCTTGCAGCAATACTTGAAGTTGTGAGACTTTCTGGGCTTCCTCCTGAGCCTGGCTGCTGGCTTTCTGGAGCTCCAGAGTCAGAGTTGAGGAGAGCTGCTGCTGCTGGCACAGAGACTCCTCCACCTTGCTCACTACTTGGGCTTTGTCCTTCTCTAATCTCTGCACCGTTGCATGCTCCACTTCCAGCTAGAAAGGGAATGAGAGAGACACAAATAAAGTCATAGTTGCTCTGCCACATGTGGCCACAAGGAGGCACAAGAGCACTGCTGTGTCACAGTAGATCCAACAGTGGAGCAGATACTGTTTTCTTTAAAAATACACATTTTCTGAAAAGTCTATTCACTATAACCAAGCTGGCAGCAATCGTGTTTTTCTGTTTCAAACACTGCTGTCTATTTTAGAGCTGTTTTATATGTCAATGACTTTTATGACATTAACTCACACTGAGATAATAATGATATTGTCTCATTTAAAAAGCTATGTTCTTTGGAAATGAGCATTTACTGTGAAATCTTTTGAAGATTTCTGGGCTTCTAAAGAGCTTTGATGAGTATTAGAAGGAAGTGAGAGGTGAGAAAATATAATGGTGTGTGTATTTGGTATGAGGCAGGAAGGCCTAAGGAAGACTGAGAGACGCTCAGGAAGCCTTTCTTACATAAGGTCCTCGTGTGAAGTTTATGTAGTAGCCGATTGTGTGCTCTCAGTGTGCGTGCTCGCTGGCTGACCTTGCATTAGACGTGAACATCCATTATCTCAGGCTTCCTGAGACCATAAAGCCCCATGGCAACTAGTCAGCTAAACAATAGTCTCTTCCTCATCTGTTTCCCATGGAACATTTCTGTGCCTGTGTGTGTGTCTATACTTTTAACCGGACAAGCCCTCTCCACCCTACTGAGTTACACAGTGGAGTTTCACTGATGCTTCCCTGCTGCTGGGTTTTAAATCACCACCACAAGAGCGAAAAAGGACACTGTGCAGACAGGGAGAGGTGAGGGAAAGGGAAGCAGGTTGACCAGATGTGCTCATCTGTCAGCAAGAGAGGAACAATTTCTATAAGACGTTAACATTTTATCTCACAAAGACAAACATACATATAGACACACTTATTGTTTCGCCTATCCTTTACATTCCAGTCTCACCTGATGCAGTAGTTTATCTCTTTCTGTCTGCAGCATGAAGGTGAAATCAGCATGGAGTGCAGATTCCTGGACGTGTCGTCGTTTCTCCTCCTCCAAGTCTGCTATCATCTATCAAACATACAGCCAAAGGGAAAAACACTAAAGTTGTGAGTCTCCCACACATATCCTCACAGACCAGAGCTTTGGGGTGGAGAAGCTCCACATCCCCTCTCGGTCTGCCTCACTACTATAAGCCAAATCAGTAGCTGAAACAAATACACATGCATGTCCACACACAAAGCAAACTTGCACTTGTGTTAGCCCATGTGTGATAATGGCTGTGTAGAAAAGCTGATCTGAAGACTGGTGACTATCTGAATGTGCATTGCCCCTTACCCTTCTGTGTCTGTTTTCAGCAGCAGCTAACTGTCCCATCATCCTCTCCTGCATCCTCTTGCAGTGAGCCATGACCAGTTTAAGCACAGCCAGAGGATTTGGCCCCACTGCCCTTCCCTGCAGATGCGTGTGAGGTTCGGCGGCTGTGTTATGGCACTCCATGGCTTCGTTGTCCCGCTGCAGGGCCAGGAATGGATCGCTGAGGTCATACTGTCCGTAGCGCTCTTGGACAAAAGCATCTCTGTGCTGAGCCTATCAGATATACACAAACATTAACCTGTTATTTTGTTGCATATACAATGACAAGAAATCCATTCTGTTCTATTCACACATATGAATACGGTTGTGCTTTCCAAGAGATGCTGAAAATCAGCTTGAACAAATATCAAATATTGAAGCGCATGGTAACACACATTTTTGTGTAGCACAGCAGGCAACAAGAGAGAGAAAAAATCTACTACAGTCTACAGTCATGTGAAAAAGGAAGTTTTCACAGGACTCTATGTAGTCCTCTGAAAAACTAAGTACACAACACAAAGTGTAGAAACACCTTTATCAAAATACCTTGAAGTTTGTTTTCTGTGTGACTAAATCAGTCTCTCTTTGGTTCTCTTTTCTTTAAAATTTGGCATTAGTTTATGGACGCCTGTCTTAAAGTCCTGCAACAGCATTTTAACCAGGCTGGACTTTGACTGGGCCACTGGAGCACCTGGATTATTTTCTTTTTTAGACATTCTGTTGAAGATTTTCTACTGTCATTATGATTATGGTCCTACTGCATGACCCAGTTTCAGCTAAGCTTCAGCAGTCGGACAGACGGCCTCACAAGTGACTCTAGAATACTAAGTTCATAATCAAAGACTGTAAGGTGTTCAGGTCTCATGGCTGCAAAACAAGCACTAATTATTATCTCTATATCTCTGTGACTGACATTTGGTAGGAGGCGTTTGCCCTGATATGCCGTGTTTTGTCTTATCCAAAATGTGGTGCTTTACATTATAGCCAAACATCTCCACTTTGGTCTGTACAAAGGACACTGTTCCAGGAGTCTAGTTTGTTTAGACACAACTTTGCAAACCCAAGCCATGTAGCCACGTTCTTTATAGAGAAAACAGGCTTTTGGCAACCCTTCCAGAAAGTCACACTAGTCCAATCTTTTTCTAATTGTACTATCATTAACTCTAACAGTTAGCAGTATAAGATCTGTGTCTCTTTTACATTTCTCTGAGCGTTCCACAGCCTGACTTTGGGGTGATTTCCCCCCTAGATTGACAGGCAGCAGCACGAAGTCTTTCCTCCTTGGAACTGTGTTCAAACACAAGTGAATACCAGCAAACTGCCCCAACCCTCTCCTTTAACAGAGGTGTGCACGCTTGCTGGAGATCATTTAATTAAGTTGATTTAATTAACAGGACCTGACTGCAATTTGTTCTCTTAACTTCTATGGAAACATTGAAGATGTATTTTGTTTTTTCCGGGACTGTTATGTCCCGAACATGCATGCACATTAATATGTGAGTACAAGTTCAGACTTGACTCAGCAGAAACCAGTGTTTCTTATGTATGACAGTATATGGGTTTGATAGGATGAAGCCTCTTTTCCACACTGTGGCACCGAACCAAAAAAGGATATCATTATGACTGGACATAGATCCGGAAGCGTGTGTTTGTGTGATTGCAGGAAATCTGCGCTGAGTGATGTTATCGTCAGCGTGAGACCAAGCAGATGGTCATCCCCCTCAAACCAAACACAAAGAGGTGAGGAACGGCTATCCAGTCCCCCCACCAGGGGCAGATGTTAACGCCTCCCCAGGGATGCAGCGGTGAATGTTTGTACCATAAACTCAGACACACACACACACACACACACACACACACACACACACACACACACACACACACACACACACACACACCCGACGCTATTAAAGTGGTTCAATTATATGTAAACTAAAAACAAGTGAATAAAAAGTGACAGCACACCTGTTCAGGGGAAAAAATTAGGAGGTCTCATTGACTACATAGCAGATAGTATATGTTTAGTATGTTTAGTATGTTTGAGTTCTGGAGGCACTCAGGGTCCGCAGGCAGTCCTAATGATGTGAGCACATGCTTCAGAGTTTACTCCACGGGTCTTGGGGACACAAGTCTCCATCTCCCCCTACTATTCTCATCAGACACCCCAGCTGAATGCCTTCTCCTCGTTCCCATGCCCAAACATGCATGCCACTGCATTCCTCTGTAAGTTCATCATCACTTGTTAGAAAATGCATCTCTTTACTTCCTCCTCTCTGTCAGGCTCTTTTTCTCACATGCTCTCACAAAACAAAAAATACCATTACAACACACACACACCCTCAGGGCTTCAGTAGGAAGGCTGTATTTGAGGCTTTCTCTCTGGCTATACAAAGAATGTGACCCTCAGTGAAGAGATTACAGAACTTGCACAAAGACACTGTCTCAGTGCTTTCAGTCCCATGCATTGTTCCCAAGTCTGACCCTGCAGCCTTCAGTGTCTGAGAACCAATACGACTGTATATCCGTATCTCAGTTTCCCTTTTTCTATGACTATAAAGTTTTGTGTTAGCCATTATGTATATCCTGAACTGTGGTTGTGAACTTTTGTTATTTTTCTGTTGGTCATTAGAGTAAAACTGGAGAGAAAACTGCAGCTTCCTGAGTTAAATAGCTGTTTAAACAGACCATTAAGGGCTGGGCTCAGTGTGTGTTTGTAGCAGAGCTGGCCTAAGGTCTGGCCTCTCGTGTTTTTTTGCCGGGACAGTTCTGATCGTAATGACAGACTGCACTTTCCTTTATGACAGGGCACAACAAGCAAAGCCTCTCTGCTACATAGCTCTACACAACTACAGACAACAAATGTCTTTATAGGAAGTCATGGGAAAAAATATGCAGGATACTTTTCAATTTGAATTTGGTACTCAATTAGCTCAGCAAGTAGCACAGACAAAGTCAAAATGTGCACTGATTATCTGATTTAACTGACACTTTGTATACAAGTTAAATGGAATCAAGTGGTTGTTTTTTCTTTTCTTCAAGCAGCAGTTATGAGAGTGAAAACTTCCATTAATATGGTTATACATAACATATCTGCTCAATAGTGTGCATCTTCAGTGAGTTTGGTATGACAGCCGGGAGCTAACTACTAGCTAGCTAACCACTAATGACACCATAAAAAACCACAGCTTAACAGAAGCAAGAGTATGGAGTAATTTCTTAGGAGAGCCCGTACACATCCTACTCAAAGTAGGTTGCAGAAAAATACAGCAAGCTCACATACAAACACATGATGTATGAACATATATAACACATATATTTTTTATAGCTAACACATACACAACTAATAGCCACACATTAACTTGAGCCAGCAGTGTCATTAGTATTCTTACAAGTAAAAAGCTAATTAGCTAATGTTGCTAAGCAGTTAGCTTACAGAGGTTTTAGCAGAAATGTGAGAAACAGCCAAACTGAAGCAGAGATTTGCTAAGGTATTATTTTAACTGGGAGACTAAATAGTAGCCATAATAGGAGCAGGCGAACTCTCTACATACTATGAAAAGGTGCTTCAATGCTTCTTTTATTACTTCTGTTGCTTTAGTTTCTTATAAATTCTCCTTTACACCTTTCCATCACTCCAAACTGACTGAAATTGTAGACCTACATGGCAACAGAAAAAAATAGAGGCAATTTAAAAATGTCTCAGCCTAAATGGGTTATTATTTATTGCCATTATGTGCAAAGCCAGCAATAAGAATATAAACAAAATTTGGTTGCACACACAGCTAAAACAGACAACCAGCAAATAAGAAAGATTTAATAATTAAAAATCAGAGTTAAAAACAGTGTATTAGGTTTACGCTGATTAGCTTTTCCAGATGATGCAGATAAATAATGCCCTGCAGCACAGCGGCCCCCTCAAACGGTGTCTCGACAATGTAGGCATGTGGTGAGACATCATGTCTCTTTAAGTTTATAACAGTTATTAAAACTACAAATTGACTTGTAAGTCAAGTGTAATTCAATGATAGTACTCACTTTTTTATTCATTACTTTTATTTCTTCTTCTACTCAAGAGAGAGAGAGAGACAGACAGAGGGAGCGAGAGAAAGAAAAATGGGATTATGAGATTTTAGGTGTTTGCTTTATGAAATGTAAGCTAAGGTGTGCTCGAGACACCTCCCAGGTACATATTAATCACAGGTGGTGCTAAGATAAGTGGGACGACACCAAATGAAACTTTCTAAGTAATGTTTAACTGCAGCAAATGTTATCATCAGCAGTTACTGATGCAACATGGAAGTGGGTGTTCTCACCCTTTGGTCAGGCATTGCTTTCAAAAAGGCATTTCATTAGTGGAACAAGGAAACTCTGTGCCAGATCTCCTATGTGGCTTTTTAAAAAAGTTGTATTATTATTACTAGTGCCAGGCTGTGTGGTAAATCTAAATAAAATGAAGGGTGTTGTTAGATATAAACCTTTATTTTGAAATCTAGTTAAGGTGTAACAGAAGCAGCCATAAAAAGGCATCCTTAGGAAAACATTGCCTCATATTCAACTACTTGTTTCTATCAATTCTGTGTGTGACATGGTTTGTGTTTCCAGATGCTGTTTAAATGATATTTAAGTGGACCCACCTTCTCTTTTACACACTTTAAGTCAATGAGCTGTCCTCTTACAATCTCCCAGCTGTTGGTTACTGACCGAGTGTACACTACAATACTCTATTAGGCTTCCTTTTAAGGGAAACTTCTGTGTGGTTAGTGGCCCTTTTTTATAATGTTTACCCTGCCAATCTTAAGAACTTGTCCAAATCGGGCAGTACACACTCTTATCTGAACAATAAAGTCTTGCCCACCCTTATTGTTTATGGAGTCGGGAAATCACATCAGCCTATAAAAATAGACAAAGCATTTTAGGATTACAGGACATGACATCATATGAAAAACATTACCACACAAACTCTGTTGCCTGGACAAACAAAAACAGTTCCATTATCAGATAATCCAGCGTCACAGACTTCGTTACAGTGTCTGTTTCGTACATTTGCTCCCCACTTTGTCTCAACAGAAATGCACCAGTCTACAAGGACCAACCTTATACTTCCTCACTGCCAATTTAAGGAGCAGGTGTAGAGCTTCTTCTCTAAAGTACATGTTTTCAACACACTAACTTTAAGTTGCTCAGCGCTTAACAGGGAGAAGATAATAATAGCATTAGTTCCCTTTAGTTGCAGACAATTGTTAACTCAAAACATACGCCACACCTCTTGGAATGCAAGACCTGTTTCTGGTGTCATGTTCTGAGGAATGTTCCCTCTAGTAAAACTGCTCATCTGTGTCCTCGCTGATGAGAACTGGAAACATTAAAACCCAGAATCTGTAGAGACAAGTCCCACAGTTGACACCATCTCATTGTGTGATTAAGTAAGCAAACAACTGTTGCAGCTCCAGGTTTGCAGGGGTTTCAGGTGAAGGAGGGGTTACAAAGATGCAGGTTTGTTTTGCAGTCCCAGGTACTTGCTGCTGGGAGGAGAGAGTGTTTGAGGTAGGAAAATACTGGAAAATATGGTAGAGCAATCTGCCCCACATGCAAGTAAGCATTGACTTCTTTGGTAAGTGCAGTGTGCTAGTAAACAAACTGAAAAGAGAGCTCTAATTGAGGAAAAGCATTGTTATAGCAACTGCTTGAGATATGTTAACCAGAGTGGGAAGGTACAAAAGACCCAAGATAGTGAAACACAAATTGTATAAATAGACTTCCTGGGTGTCAAACTGATACACAGAGACAGACTAAATTGAAGCCTGCTATCAAGTCCTGACACTCCCTTCAACACACAGTCTGCCCTTACATTGACCTGTCAGCAATCTACTGTACCGGCCCCCAGCTGGAACAAAGGAAGTCAGTGATCTAAGCCTATAACTCTGTACATCCTCTGCACAGTAAACACTGCAGCCTCTGACAGGCCCCATGGAGACCACCAAACCTGTGTGTGTGTGTGTGTGTGTGTGTGTGTGTGTGTGTGTGTGTGTGTGTGTGTGTGTGTGTGTGTGTGTGTGTGTGTGTGTGTGTGTGTCAGTTGTGCAGATGGGACATGGGTCACAGTTAAACATCAAAGTCCCCCCGTAATGTGGTTGTGTTGTGAGGAAAAGAGATAGAAGAAAAAACAGAGTAATAAAGATTTGGAAAAAGGAATAAGTCGACTATGCATTTGTCCTGAGGGGATGGTTGAACATGTGCACTGAGTTTCAGGTCAAACACTGTATGCTTCAGCTCTACATAGCAGCCCTTTGACTTGCATATGAGCTGGTGTGGTTAGAATGGCTTTCCTTCAGGTCCCGGCACTGAAATTCTGCCTTCTCATTTGCTTTTTAGATAAATGTCAATATCAAAGCCTATATATCACATCACTGCTACTTGTTCTCATTGTAGGCCTAATTGTTATTTCAGACAATGAGGCAAACATTCACGGTCTAAGCATAGAACAGCTGCTGTGGCAGGAGTATAAAAAGCGGCACAAAGAGAACTAATCAGACCAGGCCCAGACACTAAACACTGTTGTTGGAAAAGAAAGCTATTCTCTCAGCTTGAGTGAATTAGCTGCACAAAACTCAACATCCAAAAGAAAACCAAGCCTAAACGGTTCTCTAAAATCAGACGTGTGATGAAACATGGCTGTTGTGGAGTTTTGTCTGGAATGACGTTTATAATCTTTTCTAATGTGGACTCTTGTGATTCAGGTTGCCCAAGTTGAAAGATGTTTGGGTGTTGACTGGCACAACTTTGCCTAAATGCTATGTAGAGTATGCAATCTAAAAATGCAATCTGCAGTCATCTTCATAGTCTGTGTTTAGTGTTCCAAACACAGTTATGTACAACTAATTAGCCCAAGCTAAACAGCTCTTGCAAGGCTTTGAAATATTTACCTGAGGCAACATACCACACCAGAGTAATCCGCTTCTGTTTTCATTTTGCAACAATGGGAATCCCCAGATTTAAACTAATGTGGTCACAAAAGACACCAGTATAAACTGCAGTCTGTCTGAACTCAATCGAGACACAACAGTCAAAACTGAAAAGTGACTTGAGTTTAAAAAGAAACTTTGGTCAAAGGCCAGACTGACCAGCAATAATACTGGTGCTCTGATGAACCCAGAACGGCTGCTGTGCCATCGTCTTCACTAGCTCTTTTTCCTCAGCTTCCTGTTTACATATCCCCTCCCAGTTCACTCACATTCTTATTGGGAGCGTGATGCTGAAACAGGTTAATTTTAGTGTCAAATGGTGTATGGACTAAAGATAGTCTCACATTTTGTTTTATTCATTGGGATACTGGGATGGAAATGATACGGTTAATTATGCTCCGTCATGTAACTCCTTCGGTAAGCACGAGTCCACGGGGGGATCTGTTGTATCAGATGTAGCTGCCAACTTACCCTGAGGGCGTGTATGACTACATCCTGGGCCTCTAGCTCCCCCTCCAAGATACTGAGGAGAGTCAGCAGCTCCGCTCTGCTTAGAGCCTCCACGTTCATCTTCTCCTCCTAAAGACAGAAAGAGTGAGTGAGTGAAAGCAAGATTTCTCATTGTTCCTAAAAACTGTTTTATTTCATTAAAGGAGCAGATGAAAAAAGAATGAAATCAAATTAGGAAACAAGATTGCTTCTGGGTATTACAAATTGATTTATATGTAAATCAGCCCCCAGTAGTAGCTACTCATTCTCATTTTTCAGGGAGCGACACAGAACTGATATACAAAGGGACTCGGGTCCCATCTGTGGACTTGCTGAGTTGTGCTCCGGGTTATAAACAGGAAGTCATTAGCATATCTGCACATTAAGTCCAAATCCCAAGACTGTTAGGCAAATGTGATAGTCTGAAACATCTTTTTTTAAGCTTGTAAGACCTTAGCCATGCTACACCTACACTACTGCATCCTGTGATTCACAGCAGGGCCCTGTTTAGTCACAGGGGCCAGACATAACACACCTCACACAGCTGACATCATTCTTAAAACTGAGACAGACCTTTCTGAAAGTTGACTTCATCTTTTGAATTGCAGATGAAGTCATTTTCAAATCAGCTCCTTTAAATCACATCGAAACTGCTCAGTGTGACAAGAGTTTGATGAGGTATGTGTGAAGAAGGAGATTATGATCATGGTCTTCCTCATGGGGCCCATATGTAAAGGCAGACTTTAACATTCATGGGTCACATCTGGCCATTTGGTTGTCCCTGATCGACCTGACATGAGGTCAATGGGAAATTAAAATTCCAACATAAATAAGTATAAATCATGAGGTTTGCCCCATTTCAGCTGTTTGGTGAAACACAATGCAAGAGCCGGTTGCTGCATTTCAGGATCACAGTTTGAGTCACCATTATGAGACTAAATAGGCAAATAAATGCAACTTGACTAAAGCAGAGGGGGAACACACATCTAAACCTGCAAAGCTGCAAAAACAACCAAGGACTTTTTTTTGTTTTTACCAGGATGGAGCGATCAAGACCAGCTCCACGATTTCCCATACAACTGCAAAAACAATAAGTAATTCTCTGGTGGTTTATCAAAGAGTGTTTCATGGACTCTGCATTTGACAGGAACAAGCTGGATCAAGGACATTGCAGGAAATCTGGAGCTTCAGTTGAAGCTCGGGGCAAGAGCTGTGATGTCTGTGACACGTGTGAATGCTTTGATTGGCTGGGACTCAAATGGGACAAACTGGCAGGTGTTTCAACTGGTTGTTGTCCAAATCTGCCAGAGAAAAATGTCACCTTTGAAGCAGATATAAGAAAAACTGACTGAAATGAAGACAGAACTGAATTCTTTGCATTTTATATTACACCCGCAGATGCTGCATGTCAGTACTAAAAAATTATTTTATTTTATTAATGCTAAAACTTAAATAGTTAATTTAATCAGAGAAAGAGCACTGATTGAGTGTGTTGCACTTTCGATTCATTCGAGCACTTTAAGTCAGTGTCACTGCTGGATTTTTATTCTTCTTTCAAAAAATACTTTCTACACATAAGGAGAGATCTCATTAGATGTTGTTTCACTTTGGATCTACCTCATACATGAACAAATATTCTCATTCATTAAGGTTAACAAATGCATACACAGCTGTCCTTCGTGTTTCCTGCACAGCCACTGAGCCTGACTTCTGTGCACTTGTTCAAGCCCAAAGCAGACTAGATTTTTAGATCTAAAGAAACCTACAAAACAGAACTGAAAAACTACAGATGAAGTAATTAAACTAAAAGCAAAAGAACAACAACACTTTGTATGAGTCAAAAATCTCTGAAATCTTTCCAAAAAACACACTTGTTTTTGAAATATTGTTGATTAAAAAATGATAAAATGCTGCCATTTCCACTATGTCTACTAAGTGTATCGTCTAATCTTACGAGTAGCAGAACTGAGTTCAGCTTATTGTCGTGGCCCTCCACAACAGTCCCCGTTTCTCATGTGACCCGTTGGGAACATTAATTGCCCAGCTCTGTCTTTAGGTGTTCAACTGAGTCAAGATCTGCTGTCTGCAAATGGCACATCGGGTGATGAGTTTTATTTTCATACTTACTAAACCATTTGGTGTTTTGATATTTCCTTTAATTTGTCAAAGCAACTTTTCTCATCTCCTCTTTTTTAAAGAAACCCACCCTCTTCTCCTCGCTGCCACGAAGTTTCAAAGCTTTTGCTTTCTTCAAGCAGCGATCCCACAACACTCTCTGTCCCTCCAGAATTCCAGAGTGCATTCTGTGGCTCACCGACATTCACAGCAAAGCAGCAGAGTGTGAATCAGCAGTTATTTACTGGCTACTTACTTGTCATAATGTGAAAGTGGTTTCACTCTTTCTCAACCACACACGTACTTTAGTTTTGTGTCAGTACTGCTGTATGTTTGACCTGTTTCCAGTCAGTGTAATGCCAAAACTGGGTATTTGTCATTCGATCAGCTTCCATGGAAAATCGTTGCCACATTCCAGGGATACCCAAACCATGGGAATCGTCACTCAAGAGTAAATTACTGAAACCCACTCTGTAGCTGACATGGTTTTAACTGTTGCAGGTTGGCTGTGTGAGTAGCAAAGCTTGATCCGGTAATAAGCCAAAGCAAATACATTCATGGTGTTAAAATTAGAGGTTATGCTCATCCATATCAAGCCAGACATTCAATATAGAAGCAGAGCATCTAATGTGGTCTGTGGTAAGTGCCAAAGGGAGAGTACACACCTCAGTTACTGTGGTCATCTTGAGTGAATTCACACATAGCCCAGCGTTTATGCTCTCTCTTTAATCTCTCTACTGTGGTTTCTCTCAGGTTAAAAATTAGCTAAGAAAACGGGAAGGGTCCTCCCTGCTTTGCTCACTGTGTGGGAAAGAGTGCTCAGTCTGCTCCATGCATTTCTAAATGATCGCTGGGGTTGCTCAGGAGCAGCAGAGGATCCACCTGCCGTCCCGGGCCTTTGTGTAACACAAGGGGATGTCATTATTTTCTGGATTGGTAACATTCAGTTCAATATCCAAGTGCCATAAACCTCATAACAACATCAAATTACCTTTTATTAATAGCTATAGCTGGGATTTAGGGTACAATCAATACTACTGAAGCACTCACACCCTACAGCCTGAAAATGAACGATTATTCAGATTCCTCTTATTTTGGCTACTATATTTATGTGGAAATGTTTTTCCCCGTAATGACTTAGCACAAGGTCCCAAGTTAACCCCTGTAAAAATCAGAAATACCAAAATCCTTTATCGTACAAGCAAATCTCAGACTGTGTCAGAGATTCACCTGTGGACTTTTGCAGTTTAGTTTTTACTTTAACAACCCGCCAAAGCAAAGTGGTAAAAACCTCTTCCATACCTTCATGCGCTCTTTTCTGGCCGCATTAACTGTTCTTTGAATCCAAAAACGGGGGACTCCACAACAGCATGAATCAAAGCACTCCACTGTCACTGGAGCTGCTGCTCTGGTGCGAGCGTGAACAACAGACCTTCAGTGACGAGACAGTCAGCCAATCACAAAGGCGTAGTGCAACAGCTCAACCAATGGTTGGTGGGTTGATCGGTGGAGGGCGGGGATATATGCGGTCATGGGTGTCCGGGATAAACCTCTTTGTTTCGGACGTCCAACGTTAGATTTATGGCAAGTCCGTGTCTGTGCGTTAAATTCTGAAAGATTTGGTCTAATCGCAAAATAAATCTGTATATTTACCAGTTCCGATGGATGGTGTGAATGCTTGAAGCGTACACACGGAGTGAAAATAAGATTTGTTTTGCCATAGAAGTCACAATAAATGATTTCAATATGATTAAAAGGCTTCGGCTGTTTGCTTTAGAAATAGTCTCCCTTTAAAAGCAAACTTTGAGCGAATTATTCCACTAAGTACTCTCAGCACCGTAAGCCTCGTGGTGAATACAGCGTGCTGCCTCTTGCTTTGTTCCAGCCCCTCCTGATGGCCGCATGGCAACATCGCACCTCATCTTTCCTACTTGATCAGTGCACCCGATCTGTAAGACGTCTTAGACTTGATCTCAAGTTCACAGTTTAGTCCTGCACGTCACGTGTGGTTTTGCAAGGACCATTATATGACGACGCATTATATAAATTATAGCCTGATTTAGAGGGGTTGTGGTTAACCAACCTGTCCTAAGTACTGGAGATCGTCTTTCAAGCAGTGAACAGTGGACTGGTTTAGTCACATTAGCAAAGAGAGGTCACGGCATTGAACACTCTAACCTTTGTTCCAACATGTCCTTGTTTTGTTCCTGTGCTGGCTTTGTGAACCTACTCTTTTTAAAAAAGTAAGAGCCAAAACCGGTTGGTTATGTTACAGGATTGAGACCAACCACAATTTATTGTAGTATTTACTGACTTCAAGCTTGTCTGTCTGGTGGCTTAGAAGGCCAGACTGGCTGTTATTTTAGATTGTGCGCTTTCTTAGATTGTAATGAGCAATCTTCAAACACACACACACACACACACACACACACACACACACACACACACACACACACACACACACAAATAAACTATCCTTTAATTCCTCTTTTACAGTGAAAGAGCAGTTAAAAGACAGTTTATTTTCACTGACCATTTACTAAAAATTGCTTACTTCCACTAAGCGTGGCACTAACAACATTTGCACAATTTCAATATTTCAAGTCCATTAGACATGAGATGGTCGCCGTTTTCTAGATGGATACTGACAAATGTAAGAATAAGTATTCTTCCAGATATGGTAAAAAAAGATATGGATAAATATGGACTTGGGACACATTTATAAAGTTGTGTTTATACTGTATTTTTTAATACACATAATTGTAACACTGCAATAATAAAGTAACTAAGAGGGTGCAGTTAAAAATTGCACAGTGGAAAATGCTTCAGTCTATAAAAACAGCAGGCTTTAATCCTCCTACGCCAGTTCCACTTTCGTTGTCATCCTGCAGGTGGCAATATAGTGCCATTTGGTTGCAAACAATTTTGTCCATATGGTACATATTCCAGCTTTTGTTTGCTGAATACATGATGTGATACCTGGGACTGAACGCATGAACACCATCAGTAAAATCAATAGATTAAGTTTCACAACTATTTTACTATCTGGCACAGGACTGTGTTGGATCAAAAATTGATTATTTTTTTTATTTTACATCAGGTCTAGGTCTCAAAACGTCTTCAAGTTTTAAAATTTGTGATCAAATCTAACATTAAGGCATGGCCACTGAAATCAGTGTAATAACAGCCAAGAGCACCAAGGTCATTAGCAACAACAACAACATTTTCCCTGTCTTGGGCTTTTTCCATGTAGATATCTTTCTGCCCACTAAAACTTTGCACCACTGAAATTAGGCCTGAAAATATCACGTAGTACCTCTCAGCCAACAAAGCTATCAAAACTCGATGCACTTCTCACACTTACTCTGAGATTTAAGATATGTAGCTATACTGACAACTATTTTTCTGCTAATAAGTTTATCAAGTAGGTGTTATTTAAGTTTATATAAGACATCCAAACGCAAGTTGTATTTGGGTGGATCTAGTCACACATGTCCGTGCCACATTTATTTATTTTCATTGGCCACATTTTGCCTAATTTAATCTTAAGTTAAATTAAGATTAAACAAATTTCCCACGTGTGGGACTAATAAAGGTTATCTTATCTTATCTTATCTTAAGTTGGCTACTCGACTAAAACTATTGGCTCATAACCTACAAAAACACCTCCAAATTGTTTTCTTTGCCCTTAATACCTAATTTTATCATGATAAAAACAAAATAATTGTGACGTGAAGGGGAATAAAATCTATTAACATATTATTGTGAACTTTGAAACAGAGCAGCTAAAAAGCTCTTTGAGTCAATTTATGCTAATGATTCAAATTAAAAGGAGCCTACTTTGATAATAAATAAAATATCTGGTCTGGTTACTTAACCCCCTCCCCACCAAAAAAAGAAAATAAATACAAGAAAAGCAAAAAGGTTTGAATCAGAGTTCAGCTTCAGTTCAAACCAAAAACCTGTTGAATTAATGGTGAAAGAAACCGCCATGGTCTATTTTTTCTATTTATGTTTTTTCCTTTTTCAATCCACAGCTGTTTCAACACTGGGCATTTATCGTGTAACATTAAACATCTGCTATATTTTTAAGCAGCTGTGTTACATGAAACATTCAGCTATGAATCCTAAAAAAAACCACATTTCTGTGACAGAAACAGAACTGTGTTGAGCTGAACTAGATGCATTTGTCACAGGTGCACATGCATTCTACTTTGAGGTGAACTATTTCCAGTTCCAGGTTGGGATTGTATTTATCTATATATTCTGGATAAGTAAACAGAAACAGAGAAAGAAACACACTTCAAGAGCCCACTTAAAAATGTAATTAATGATCTCTTCTTGCATGTTTCAAAACTATTTTTGATGTATTGTTTTAAATGAAAAGCAGTGTTGTCTCACTGTCACAGCCTTTATGTGTCTGTTTCTCAGCTTTACAAGTGGGCGTTAGGCAATGCTTCATCTTCCTGTGCTCGTAGAAAGAGGTAATGGAAATTACCTTCCGCAATCAGCTTTTATTAAAGCTGAGCAACAGGTTTAGAAAAAAGCAGAGTGCCTGCTCTTCTTGTCTTTTCCTTTGCCGTTGCATTGGCATCTAATGGCAAACTCTTTCAGGTTCTGACAGCTTCTCAGTGTGGCATCCTTTCATCATCATCTGAACATGTTTTCTGTATTACAGTAATAGAAAAAAAGAAGGTAAACCCTCTTTCAGTTCTAAAGTTATTCACAGTGGAAAACATTCAAGATAGTTGCCAATCTTCCCAGGAGTTGAAATCCAAATAAATTCACCCTGAGGTTAGACCATGCAATGGTCAGGGAAATTGCAAAAAACCAAGAGCTACATCTCAGACTCTACATGCCTCATTTAGCGTGCCAAATGTCAAAGCTCATGGCAGTACAATAAGAAAAAGATTGAACAAGTTGTGCTTGGTGTGAATGGTTTCCAGGAGAAAGTCTCTGCTCTTTAAAAAAGAACATGGCAGCACACGTTAGGTTGGCAAAAATTATTCAGAATACTCCTCATATTAACTGTGAAGCTTGACGGTGGCGAGGTGGGCTTGTTTGACAGCCACAGTACTTTGGCACCTTGTGGTCACTGAGAAAACTCCTCTGTGTACCAAAGTATTCTCAAATCAAATTTGAGGTAATCTGTCCAACAGCTAAACAGCTCGGCCAAAAGTGGGTCACGCAACAAGACAATGATCCATGAAGTACATATGAGCATATGAAATATATCCATGAGTCCTTTCAAGGAAGCATAGCAACCAATTTACAACAGAATTGTCAGGGCTCTGTGTGCAGGCGGATGGAGAGGAGGATCCAAATGCGAGACTCTGAATTGAAACTGAGAACCTTAGCTTTATCGCTGGTGAGAAACACATGAACTGAACAATGACACTGAGAAGTGAACACACAGCCATAATTCTGAGGGTACGACACGACACTGAGCACAGGAAAACACAGGGCTAATATACACAGGGTGGTAATCAGGGAATGGGCAACAGGAGGGAGACACAGCTGGGAGAAATTGGACTAACGAGGCAGGGGAGCAAAGCTGCACACACTAACATAAGACATAGACTTTCACAATAAAACAGGAAATAAGACACAAGGACGCAGACTAAGAAACACAGACTTAACATGGGCAGAACTAAAAATAAACCAGAATAAGCTGGAACATAGAACATCATCATCATCACCACAAACACTAAGAGAATAAGAAAACAATCAAACACACCAAAGTAACTTGAAACGCAGATTCATCATAAAACCCAACAAAGCACCAGAGAAACATAAAGAACAATCCATCATTCAAAAATAAACCAAAACATAACTCAAACTACTGGGTCAAACTGACAGGAATGGTTTAAAAAATGAAGGTGCTGCGATAGTTCAGTCAGACTCCAGACCTCAACCTTATCTTAATCATGTGCGTTAAAGAAATCTCACAAAAATCAATGACCTAAAGTAATATTATAAAGAAGAGTGGGACAAAATTCATCCACAACTATGTGACAGCCTGATAGAGTTATGACAAGGAAACTTAATGGTTGTTATTGCTGCTAAAAGTGGTTCAACAAGCTATTACTTTTTTTCCTTCTTTACACAATGCTTCCATATTTTTGCTTAATTTAATTAATGTTAAACAATTAATAACTTAGTTTGTTTGAGATTGTATTTGGCCAGTTTTAAGACTCTGTAAGATCATTTTTATTGTATTCGGATGTACAAAACTTTATATTTGAAAGATGGCGCACTGTCCCTTAATCGTGATTGAAAGTGTTTACAGAAAGAAATAAAATAGGAAAAGTTCATACCTTCCTACGATTTTTCAAATGCCTATCTGCCTGCAGCACTTACAGTCAGCAGCTATAGTAACATGCCTCTTTTTTGTGTCAGATCAATTGTGGAAAGATGAGTTTAACAAGGAGAAGTGAGAGAAGGTCACGAGAAACAGATAAGATATTGAGGACCGACTGTGAGAAATAGCGGCTGATAGTGAGGTTTGAACACAAAGGAGAGTGAAGATGAAAGAAGGCAGCACGTAATGCGTAAACATGCTGACTGCTACTTAATATAATCTCAGTCTTTACATATTCCCTGGGTAATTTCTTGGACAGCGTTTATTTATATGCCTTAATACTGTCTATGCTATTTTGAAGACAGGGAATCAAGAGGTGTATTATAGCAGATGATAGCTGGTGTGTCCTCCAGATGTTGTCTGGGAAGTGATTTGCTAATGAAGGGCTCCTCTTGTCAGCTCTAAACCTCAGCGACAGTCGATGACATTGAAGAGGACACCTGCCTGTCTGACCAGCTGACAGAAAACCTCAGTTGTGCCTCTCTGTCTCTCTCACAGACCTCCCCCACCCACAACTACACAAAATAAATAAATGCAACCTCATCCAACAGAAATACGAGATGCTTTTAAAATGCTTTAAACCTAAATACCTGAAATGTCATGACAGACAATTCACGCAGAGTTAATATGAGGTGCAATCAGTTGACAGCATTGCATATTTATTCATGCTCACAAAAACACATTTTGTACCAGAGCTGTAACAAGGCTTCCAAAGTTCACAGCGCCAGTGTGCGGTTCACTGTGATCCCCTAGCTTGCCTGATGATTTGGCACTTGGCCCGGTGAATGTCGCCTCCTGTAACCAGTGAGTGAGTGTGTGTTTATGCGTATCTTCCTCACTTACCGCTGAACTACTGTGTAACCAGTACGTGGTGAGTCATGCTGGAGAGAGGTACAAATATCTGGCAATGGCTGCTGGGCAAGAGGAAGAAAAGTAAAATTGCAGCACTGGAGAGAGGGGGCGATGGCTCTCAGTGCCTGGTTTTGAAGGTGAAGCAAATGTCACTTTATATTACAATCACTGACTCTGATGCACAGCCATCAGCAGAAGCTATCAGATCTATGTTTGAAATAGATTTATGTACTATATAATTGTAACCTGTTCAGTCCTCATGAGGTTAGGGCCATAAATTGTTGGACAATTTTTGTAAATTTGCATCTGTACATGGATTTTAAAGCAAGTTATGATCATAAGTGCAGACTTTCAGCTTTAGTTCAAGGGCTTTTTTTCAACAAAAAATCTGCATTAACTGTTTTTACACAGAAGCTCCGATTAAGTGACGAGTGAAGCCTGTTCCCTTGTTATTTCATGACATATGAAGCATACATAATATATGAAATTCATTCAAAGTTGAAACTTGGATTTGATATCATTGTACTATCATTTTAAATACAAGGGCCAGAGAGATGTCAGAGCAAGAGAGGGAAGCTATCATTAGGCTGGAAAACAAAACCTATCAGAGAGATATCAAAAGCTTTAGGGCTGCCCAAATCAGCCATGCGATAGTCTTACAAAGCAACACCACTGAACAACACTAAAAGGTCTGAAAGACCACAGAGAATAACTAAAGTGCATGATGACAGAATTCTTTCTATGGTTGAGAAAAAGAGGTCGTTGTTATCAAGGTCTACAACTGAGAGACACCTTCATAGATGGAGCTGCAGTGGGTTTACAACAAGGTCCAAACCACTGGTTACACTCACAGGCAGACCGAATAAGACTAGGGCCTACACAGTTCGGTTCCACTGGCAGAAATCTTATAGCAGCCAGTCAAAGAGAGTCACTAGTGTTTCTTAATGATGTGACTGCTGATAGAAGTGGCAGGAGGATTTCTGAGGTGTACAGAGGTATATTTCAGCCAAATGATGGAAAACTGATCAAACGCTGCTTCCCAGTGCAAATGTAAATTGACCCAAAGTGTGTTGTAAAAGTGTTTCTTGGGATAAAGAAACCAAGTGAGTCACATGAACTCACAAAAATAAATATAGAAAGATCCACAAACATGCAACTGAAGGTGCCGCTTTGGTCTGCACTTCATTGCATCTTGACTGTTTGACCTAAAATTTTAAAGACCACCACATTGGTGGTCTTTAAAATTTTTTCTTTCTCCAATAAGTGATGATCCTAACTGTAGCAAGTCCCCACAGCACATTCCTGAATAAAGAAAATATATGGTCAGGTAACATTGATTCAGTCAGTGACCGGCACATATCAGATTCTGGCTAAGGACTTAGTTGCACACAATATTGCACACATGTTAATTATCCCACAAACAAACAGCAACTGAAGACAGCTGCGGTAAAGGTCTGGTAGAGTATCTCAAAAGAGCAAACAGCATTTGGTTAAGTCTATGGATTTTCTTCCAAATGTTGAAAACAATCCTTATATTTAAAATAATGTTGGTTTGCGCTTCATCAGATAGTTTTTGTCTGAATAAAAATCCACTGTGGTGATGTACACAGACAAAACTACGAAACTGTGTCTTTGCCCCCAACTGGAAGGTCAGGATTTGGGTATACTAGCCAGCAGAGGGCAGTGTAGGGTAAAATGTGAGACAGTCACGTCATACAATTGGGATTTGTAAACGATTCTAACACGTAACCTTTTCCTGGTTTTTAAAAGGTCATATTATCTTATTAATTTCACAGTACATTCAGCAACTCTGTCACCATTTGCTCTGATAAAATGAAACGGTAAGACATGTGCTTTCTAATCTGTGTTCTTTAGCTTTCACAGCTCATTCATCTTTACCCCGTCACTTTATTTTCTCTGCAGCCTGCTGAACCTTTTGCCAATTAGTTTTAGTCCTCTGAGCATCAGCCTAGATGCAGTACCCCTACCAGTGTCTCACAGGAAGAGCCAGAGTTGAGTCACAGTGGGAGTCATGCAGGGACAGCTAATGGCACTCAGGCTGATGCAATATACCTCTGTGCAGCAGCATTTAGAGGGGACCCCCCCCCCCAACCCAAGGGAGCTGGGTAACATTGTGACTGTCCTGACTGAGCTACTGCAAAGTCACACACCTCCATCACTGTGGTGGAGCACCATGCAGATTGGGCCTTGCTTTTTCTGTTATGGGCAGTTGTGGTGCAGTTTGTCTTTGCTGTGGACAGAAAATCAGTATGCATGAATGACGGAGACAAGCTTCTGAGTGTGTGTAATGTTTACTTGTTTGATGCCAACTCTGCTATACAATCTGTCCCATTAATTTCGACAGAAAATCATGTCCCCCATCTGGTGGCCACTTACAGTGAGTTATGGCTGCTTGTCCGAGCGAGCTGTTGTGATGAAAGGCAACTTTGCTGGGAAAAGTGGACCAAGAAGCAAGTGAGAACAAGCGCAGATTTACAGCACCCCTGGAAACACACATACGCACCCACACACCCACCCACACCCACCCAGAGGACTGTGACAGAGTGATTTAGTGGCTTTTAATCATTCCTAAATTGCCTGTCGTTCTCTCTCACACAGCAATACTTGATTACACACACCGGCACACTACATGAAACAGGATCCCACTCCTGTCAGACAGTGGAAGTGGCCTGGTCCAGGGTTTTGTGGGTGATGGGGTAAGAAAGCATGAGGGTTCATTACATCAAAGAAAAGTGCAGAGTGAGCAAGGAGAGAAACATTCGTACCGTAAATCTCTGCTGTACAGAGCAGGACCCTGAAGACTAAAACTCCATCACTGGCATCTGAGAGATGTCTGATGAATCACTGAATGCAATAAATCAGAAACAAACAAACAAATAAATACACTGAAATCCCCAAATCCCAAGAATCCAAAAATCACATTACACTGCCTTTCCAAAGGATTTCTAAAAAAATACAAAGCCAGATACTCGTGTTTCTAAATCCAAGCTCAGCGTAGTGCCAACCTGATGTTCGTGGGAAGAAAGCATTGTTAAAAATCTGCCCCTTTTTTATTTGTAAACATAGCACTAACCATCCTTTTATTCTTTAAACACAAACTTAATATGAAAATATACTCCATGACTCCTGTGAACAAGACCGACTTTTAAACTTGAGTCATGTTGTGGCTTGTGCTTTTAAGTGCATTTGACTTATTCGTTGTGTAAGTTTTGGTAATAATCAGGCATGATCACGCAGGAGAAAGCAGTATTTCCCAAACTTCATTAAAGCTGAAGTTTGGATTTGGTCTCTCTTTTCTCTTTCATTTGAACACATCACAAAGGCTTCATTGAAGTTTTAAGATTCAAGAAAAAACAAAACAAAATAGCAAATGTAAATCCCCCCCCCTCGCACACACTCACTCTAATGCAAAATCATGTGAGTATGTGTTTTGGAACCCCCGAGGGAGCTTGACTCCCAAGTGTACAACTACCGCCCTAATGGTTAGGGAGTAAACAGTTAGTCAGTAAATCTGCACCAACACATGACTCATCCTCTTTCATATTGTTCAGTCTGTTCTGTGCAAAGCTAAGCCTCGACAACTATAGCAAAAACAACATATGTTATTTGGCTGGAGCTGCAGCTGTAGAGACCCAGGGCTTTTAAGGTCATATTTGCAAATTGCTCTCTAATACAGAGAGCGTGTTGAAATGTGTGAAAGCGGCTTGGAGATGGGAATTCACAATCTTTCCATCCATCTTTGGGCTGCTTTGAAAGGTTTACAGTTTTGCTGGTTTGTTTGACATGAGCCCGAGTTCATGATGCGTGGCCGCTGTCTGAATGACCAGTGACCCTGCTTGCTAGTAGGGCAGAGATTAGCACTAATGCGCACACATACACGCTGAGCTACACTAGGAAACTCACGCAGTCGCTGCAAAACCACAAAGTAATTCTACAAAAGACAGCAGATGCACAGTCAACTGTCTACACGGCACCATCATAAATAAATCTGATGATGCAACTGAGGGCAAAGTATAATCCCCTGGAGAACAGTTTAAAATACTAACACACTAACATTGATTAACCCTCAAGCGACCAAGCTATTTTAATGACTAAAATGAGGGAACGGGATAATTGGTGACAGCATTGGTTTTTATACATGAATACTCATTTTAATGGCCCTGTTTGTGTTTATCATACATACGATGCACATATATTCTAAAATGTTCTGATCAATTCTGCAAAAAACAGAAACTGTCTCAACAGAATTGCATTTGTATATATAGTCCTTGTCTGTTACTTCTTATAAAAAATTGTATTTTTTTTAGTATTACTATGGAAAAAAAGCTTTGAGGTTTGAGTGAATTATGTATCATTGACTGTCAAATGCCAGCAAATTACAACAAACTCATTTATTCAGGTTTTTGCTGTGTGTAATTCTTCTATGTTTCTGTTTAAACAGATATCTGAACAAATATGTTGTTTGCAAATGTGTAATACTAAAAATATCTGTAATCTCAGATTACTCAGATTACTCAGATTACTCAAATATCTAAAACTGCACCCAAATTATATCTCTAATTGAGTAATCATTACCAACAGATTAAAAATAATAACAAAAAAGCCTCTAATGACCTCTCATGACTTTCTTTTACTGTTTGGCACACCTACCTTTAGGGTCTCTGCTTCTTCACTACATCTATGAATCTTCTCTTTTCCGCTTAAGTTCCATATTCAACATACTTTGTCCAATATATCTACTATCCCTCTCTGCACACATCCAAACCATCTCAACCTTGCTTCTCTATCTTTCCCTCTGATATACTCATTTATAATTCTGCCCATTCTGCCCTCTCCCCAAGAAATCATTAGTATTTTCCACTCTGCCACCTCCAGCTCAGCCTCCTATGCTTTTGTGAGTGTCAATACTTTTGTCACCAATAACAAAAAAACCTAAGGAACAATTGTAGGAGAAGTAGAAAAAACTACAAATATAAAAAGGCCCATATAAGTCTAAAGCTGGAGTTTTAAAGTTTTAAACCCCACAGGTTATCTGTAGGTTAAAGCAAAGCAACTGTGTCCCCATGTGATCATGTCTAAATATTGCTAGCACTATAACTAGTTATACCTCAGCCAGTAAGGGCTTAAAAATAACAGGGTTGTATCTAATTGCACTTCTGTAGTAAACTTTTCACTTACAGGAGGAATAATTGTGTTGTTTCTTTATGTAAAAGTGTCCTGCTTTTAATGCTGGTATTCACAGTAATAGAGTTAATTCTTCTGCTCATCTTGGCTCCACTTTGGCCTTGTGGGAGTTATTTTGAAATGTCAGCCAACATGACCATATTTTTGGAGGTTGTTTTAAAGGATACAGCTGGCTTATTTTTCATAATAAACGAACATGTCACCCAAATGCAACATCATGCCTCTTTTACACAGTTTCATTAGGTTTTGGGTGACAGATTGACACAATTGGTAGGGCATATTTGGAGATATGGAGCACTTAAAATTAATTTTATTTAATTTTTGATAGATTTAACTTTGGTATGGCCGAATTTGGGTTTGTTGATAGCATTAATAAGATACTACCTGGGCCTCGTACCTGCAGGTGACGTTTAACGGTGCTTTTAAAAAGGCAGACTGATTCTGATTTGTTTTTATCACTGTGTGTTATCTGCAGTGTCGTTTTAAAGAGTAAGCAAGATGCCCATAGTGTGGATGGAAGGTCTGTGCAGGCAGCCATCAGCAGTGTTTGACTCTCTCCACCCTCCTTTTTCCCATTTACAGAAATATTGAATGCCATAAAACTTGTGTGTCTGTCTCTCACACTGTTGTGTGAGAGACACAGTGTGTCTCCGTCCCTCCTGTCTGGGGCTTATTGAGATGTATAGGATGACACAGGTGTTATCACATAAAGCCCCTAACTGTGCCACCCATTCTGATGGTGATCCTACTTTGGGATTTGCAGAGACGCACATCAAAATGATGTGTGTCACATTCATCTCACATCACCCTGAGAGGTAGACCCTGTAATCCCCAAAGGAGAGAACAGAAAGGTTTCAACATGCATTTGCTGGATTTGGTTCTGTCATTTGCAGACATGAGTTTACTCAGGGAAAATCGAGTCATTCTCTTTTCACTTTTCTTTAACCTCACAAACACAAAAGATCGTAGACTGCTCAACCCTGCCCAAAGCTTCGGATAATAGAGTTGTAAAAGTACAACAAAAACACACGTACCTAAACCCATAAATGGGACTCGCCTCCTTGCTTAGAAAATATGTGGATAATTATTATCAACAGCAATATGTATCCAAGGTTATACATGCAATAAAGCCAAAGAAGTTGCTTAAAATAAATATGATGGGGTAAAAGACAGCGAGAGATCATTTGCATTGTGGCATTTTAGATGCACACGCTTTTCATTTTTACTTTCGAATGAACGTCACTCTGAGTTTTGGCACCATTAAAACTATGATACATTAACCAGCACCAGTTCACATTGGACTTTGCATACAGTGATCACTATACAGTGATACAGTGATTATTTTGGCATCAAAGGATGTTTGACTGATTATTGACTGAGCTATAACTTGTATACATATCTTGACAAATGGCAAAATGGCAATTAAAAACTCTTTTTGATAAGTAGGTCAGACTGTGATATACAACGAACTGCATATGCTGGCCTGAGTCACCTCACACAAACACACAGAAGCCATCTTTGCTCAACTTTTCAGATCATGTTTCCTTCTCCCTGGCTCTGTCATTGTATAGACGCAGCAATTACATCTGTGAGTGTGTGTGTGTGCGTGTGGCTGGTGTAACACATACGAAATACGGCAAAAAAAGAAAGGCTAGAAAACAGTTTTAATAAAGTTATCACCTCCTAGAAGGATCCATGTTGAGCCGTTTCACATGCCGTTCTCAGCAAATCCCCCATCACCAGCACCGAAACAAACGCATTAAGGAAATACTTACACATCAAAGCGTCATGACAAATGCCCAGAGGAAGTGGGAATTAATCATACTCCATCCATTTAGTGAGGTGATGGACTCACACTGTTCATGGCTCATACAGCATTACATATTTACTCATTATCCATCATCACCGTTGCCACTGTGTAGGAACACATGTGCAGCTGTGGTGCAGAGACACAGCCACACATATAATCACAGAAGCTTGTGGAAATCCAGAGTCTATTGGCAATGTTCCTGGTTCCTGCTATAAATTAAACTGATGCTGCTCATTGTGAAACATCGAGCAGACTGATTAATGACAATGTTCAGCGACTGCACACAGATAAATGTTTGTGTGTTTATGTTTCTGCACAGAGGTTCCTTTAAATCCTTGCAGTGATTTTACTTGAGCCTTGCTGTGGTGTGTGCATGCCACTGTGCTTTTATGTTCCTTTGCAAGTTTGCTGTCAAACACTATGGCAATCTGACGTATTTATGCCACAAAGGTGTGAGAGGTCACACAAACCCACATGTAAATAATTAAACAACAACATCACCAACCAATACTCACATGTGTGATGTAATAAAGAAATAACAACTACAGGCTACAAAATCGAGGAAATCTGTTCACACCAAAAACATTGATGTTTCAGCGTGGCATCTCTTTTTTCTCCAAGTGTAGGCTACTTATTTGGTCTGGCTTTCTTTGTGAATTTGTACAACTGGTGCATTCCCAGTAGACCATAGCATACCTCAAAACACAGAATTGATATTTGAGACCACCTTCTGGTCAGTCTCAAATATCATCTTTATATCTGGATAACTTTCTTGCCAAATATGATCCAAATAGGAGCCAAATATACAGTATAACATCTCTGGCATTTACATCAGCAAATAACCGATATTATCTATCTGGTGGTTTAAAATAGGTGCCCTGTGATCAAGTCTAATTCCCGGCCTGACTTATTATTCTCTGCCTCCCATTTTTGCTAAACTAACTGACAGATGAAATAAAGTCATTTGGTGTGTTGATGTCATAAATTGTAGTGAGCAAAAATAGGAAACATATTGCAGAATATTGCAGGAATGCCTGTATTTGCTGACTGGTTTCAGCTGCTTGATATATAATTCAGAGTTTCTAGCTTGTTCGCTGCTATGAGACTTGTACCTTCCAATCATGTGAGCATAACACACGGCTCCAGAAAGTTCGATATGAATACCTCAAATACAGTTTGTTTGTCAAACACCTGAAAATGTTATATATTGTTTACATATTTCTTTATCATTTTATTAGTTAGTTTGATTTAGATTTACTCATTTGAGGTCGTTCTGTAAAACTCTGGAGAGCTGCTTCGACAGGGGTTAAAATTGTGAAAAGGTGCATGTTAAATCCTAAACTAAAACATTTTCGAGCCCTAATCATGTCTTTATAAACCCTTTAATATATTATTAGTAGTAACAAAACAAACAAACAGAGACATGAAGACAACAAATAGCTAATCTTTCCTCACATTAAAATCAAACCATATCCAAACGAGTGCAAATACTGCAAATGAAGCATGTCAATGTTTTTTTTAGCGATTCAAAGGATCCCAAACATTACATGGTTTCGAACACTATATAAATCTGACCGACTTTCTCTGTCCTTAGATCTTTTCAGATACCTGTTATGATCTTTGCTCACTAGTAGCTCACTGGGGCGGTCGTGGCTCAAGAGTTGGGAGTTCGCCTTGTAATCGGAAGGTTGCCGGTTCGAGCCCCGGCTCCGACAGTCTCGGTCGTTGTGTCCTTGGGCAAGACACTTCACCCGTTGCCTACTGGTGGTGGTCAGAGGGTCCGGTGGCGCCAGTGTCCGGCAGCCTCGCCTCTGTCAGTGCGCCCCAGGGTGGCTGTGGCTACAATGTAGCTGCCATCAGCAGTGTGTGAATGTGTGGATGACTGGATGTGTGAAGCGCTTTGGGGTCCTTAGGGACTAGTAAAGCGCTATATAAATACAGGCCATTTACCATTTAGTAGGAGGTTGCGTTCCCGAGTGCACAACATTTTGGATGTTTGCATTTTCTTCCTCCAAAATAGCGCTATTAGCCTTTTCACCATAACATTTTGCTTCATTTCCTATTTGTTAATTATTTATTATAGATGTGTTCTTGTGGATATGAAGCAAATAAAAACTGCTTTGGGTTAAGTGGCATTTATTTGTTTTAAATAATCACTCTCTTTCCAAAAAAACATTTCTATCTTTCTAACAACTAAACCTGCCAAAGTGCTGTTGCGTGTTAGTGGAAAGAAAAGCAGCCAGTGAATGAATCTCACGTCAGTCGGCTGTAGGTGAAACCATGATGAAGCTGAGCTTTTTTATCAAAGAAAAGAAACCAGCACGGCCCGAATGACACAAAATTCTGTTGCACCTATTTTCTTCAAATGGTCTGAAAGCACAAGTTATGTGATAGTTGAAAGAGAACTGCCTTTTGTTTGTTTGTTTGTCTGTTTCTGTATGCCCACATCACTGTACGAGCACACACCAGTTCTCACACCAATGAACTGCTTTGCCAGAGTGACAATATTGTTCGTGTGGGCTTTTCTATTTAAGCGATTCCTCTGAAATCAGTCCGTGAAAAAGTCCAACAGATGCATCAGACTGCTGAATGTTATCAGTGCATCACTTGTGCTGTGTACAACAACATCTGTTTTTTTGTTTATACTGCATCGGGGAGGCCTTGATAAACTCTAAATTTGAGGCCAGACTTTGTCGTTCTGTATTGATATAATAAAGCATTTTTTCTTTCTTTCAAAACTTTATCTTTAAACAAAAACTGCAAAGCAAAAATGAAAGAAATTAATAATATGCCACTTATAGAAAGCATTTCCAATATTAAGTCATATTAGGGGAACATTTTGAACCCTCTTTAAAAGGTGTGTAGTGCACTTAATAAATGTAAATCTTTCGGTTGGAGACTAAAGAAACTGCTTCTGTTGGTTTAACCTAAAACATCTTTTGAACTTTGGAAAGACGTCCTAAGAGACCTGTGACATTTGGGACTTTTTGTGTTTCTCTTTCTTTCGTTTTCACTCTTGTCATTTCTCCAAAGACTTTGATGTATTGGTTTTACTGTCATTCTCATGATTTCCTCTGTATACCCAGGGATGATGATGTCTGTGTCACCATTGTTATGAGGTTGTCTGTTCTACGCTTAACTGTTTTGGCCAGTAGTGCCAATAAACTTGATATTGTTATTGTGATCCCCAGAGAATCGCGATTTATGATTTTGGAGTCCACCTGACTTCTCTTGTAGCGCCAACATAAGGTCAAAACATTCAAAGTAAGACAGCTAAATTTATTTCACCCAGGGCAAATGTTGTTGTAGTGAGCAAGCTTATGCAGTGAGTGGCTCCTCTGAGACATTATTTTGTTGTTCCTTTCATAAAGTGTCTCAAAGAAAGAAAGAAAAAGACAGTAATAAAGTAACACCCACTGGATGACAGATTCCTCAAGATTTTATATGCCACAAATGATATTTCTCTTTTATTTCTTTTTTATTATTCCAAACAAATGTAGCCTTTATTTGTTTGATTTGTTCTCATGTGTAAGCTGGAATTTATGTTTTAAATGTCCCTTTTCCAAAGGAGCTATTTATGCAGTCCAGCTGTTCTCCTCGATCGTTTCTCGCTGCTTTTATCTGTTGCATCACCCTCGAGCTGTCACTACAGGCAGCTCTGCAAACTGAGGAGGGGGGGGCTACTAATTATTACGCCTCCTGCTTAGCAAACTACTTATTACACATGCAAACACAGAAAATCACATGTACAAAGAGGCGTTGCACAAATAACTTTGGGATGCGTGAGGCGCTGGTCTCTGCAGGAGGTTTACTCGGAGGATGCAGTGCTGTTAGCAGACAGGCTAGTTCCTGATATGTTCCATCTTGGTTGTCAATAAAGAAGATCAAAGGATGAAAATGTCCTCTCCATAAAGACATGAATGTCTCGTAACCCAGGGGAGAGTCTGTGCGTCCATGACCAGAATAAATCACTGGATGACCCAGAGCTAGACAAATATCTTCCAGTAATCCAGATTTTCCATCTGTCCCCACTTCATTCATTAAGAGGAGCGCATCCCATTCATTATTATATTTTAAAACAAAAGAGGAAAATTAAAGTAAGAAGAGCTAAGTGGTCTCAGCGACACTTTAACTAGTCGATTAAGTGATAGCTTGTATTCACTAAGAAAGCACATCCTAAGATATGCTATCTTTTACAAATTTATAAGAGATTATGAGGGGAAATGAGAAAATGTGAATGAGGAGATGGGGACGTGTGCGTGGATGTTTTTTTTCTGTCCGGTGAATGGACTGCACAGGGTTTCTTTTTCGAACCATTTTTACCAACATGAGAGAGAGAAAAAGGGCGAGATTGTGGATCCTGGAATATAGATTGCTATTCTCTGTCACCCTCATCTCGCCATGACCAAATCTATTTCCTCAAAGGAGCCTGGAAAAGCTTTTAGCGGGTGCTCAAAAATGTACAGCACAAAAGACATAGTCATGCTGTGATCGAAGGTCATGCTATAAAGTGTCATGCGGAGAGCTGAGCCTTTGTAAGGTGCTCTCAACCCACTGCTCTACCACTGAGACCTTTTCACCTTCCAGCACCTTCTCCTTCCCACCATAAGGCTGTAATTGCAAGCAACATGGATTCTACCGCAGCAGTAACATATAGAGCTGCTGCTAGTCTGGGTGCTTCAGAGGGTTTTAGTTAGTAAAAAAACAAACTGCAAACACGTGTAAGTAGGTTAAAAGTTTGTGTGTGTTTGTGTGCATGAATGGAGAAAATGGGTCAGTTTATTTGTAGTTTTCATTGCTGCCTTCACATTGCTGTGAATAAACAGTTATCATTGTCTATGAAGCCATAAAGCCAAGTGATGAAGAATACTTATAAAACCAGGTGCTTTTGAAGGACCAGTAATTTTGTGTTTGTATTAGCATCCCTGTGTAATGACGGGTGTATAGATACAGTTTTTCTGGGTGTTTGTTTCTAGTCAATCCTTTATGGGACACACTGTTGCAAATACCACGATCAGAGTTGAGGTCAGATTTGAACAGTGGCATAAATAAACATATTTCAGATCATAAAATAAAGTTTAATATTAGACAACGATGAGTCAAATCTAAGATTTAATGACAGTTTATTAAGGGAAAAAGCTACCCAAACGTGCCTGGCCCTATATGAAAAAGTCATTTCCCCCTAAACCTAATAACTTGAGGTGCCACCCTTGGCAGGAAGAACTGCAATCAAGCATTTGCAATAACTGGCAATGAGCTTTTCACATCGCTGCGGAGGAATTTTGGTCCACTCATCTTTGCAGAATTGTTTTAATTTGGCCACTTTGGAGGATTTTGGGGCACGAGTGGCCAAAACATCTCAGTTGTACTTATGCACAGACTGGGCTACTCCAAAACCTTCATTTTCTTTCTTTCACTTTAAGTAAGAGTTTCTTTCTTACCATTCAGAGATCGACTTTCTCATGTGCTTCGGATCTTTATCCCACTGCATAACCCAAGTAAGCTGTACATGGTCCTTCAGGATTTTTTGGTAGAGAGCAGGATTCACAGGTCCATGCAAGTCGTCGAGGCCCTGAAGCTGCATAACACCCCCAGACGATCCCACTACCACCACCACGTTTGTGTTCATTTGACATCATAAGTAATGGAATGAAAACATTTCAAAAAGTTCAGTTTTGTCTCGTCATTCCACAAAAAACTTTCCCAAAAAGCTTGAGGATCATCAAGACGTTCTTTGGTAAATGTAAGTCGAGCCTTTTTGTTCTTTTTGGTAGTTTTCACATGATCTCCCGTGGATGCCATTTTTACCAAATCTCTATCTTACTGTTGAGTCCTGAACACTGACCTTACCTGAGAGTGTTACTTTTCCATGTGAGCCAGGTAGGTTTGGATAGTTTCTTTCCTTAATAAATGAAATCACAATTTAAAAACTGCATTTTGTATTTATTCAAGTTATCTTAGTCTGCTATTAAAATGTGTTTGATGAGCTGAAAAAAGTAACTGTGACAAATATGGAAAAAATATGAAATCCAGAAGGATTTCCCAGCACTGTATTATAAAATCTAACACAATATCATCACTGGGGAATTGTTTTCTTAATTAAAGGAAACAACAACAACAACAAGAGCAAGAATAGTGTTTTTGAAGCAAACTGCACAGTCCTATTAGGGGAAAACAATCCATGTGTGCATATAAGCTTTAGTACACTCAAACACACAGAACATTTCTATGAAAGGTGGAACTCAAGGGAAATAAAAGCAGGAGGATAGAGGCAGTAAAGTCATTCAGACAGATTCAAAAGAAAGCAATCAGCCGAGTGAAGACACCTGGACTGATCTGTATTGCACACAGACAGTCGAACCAGGTCCTCTCAAGGTCTCATCACAGAAGCAGGGAGATCAGGGCAGATGATGTGCTGCTGATTTGAATGTTGGTTCAGTACAAACACAGTCAAGTAAGTATATTCAATTTATTTCTTTTGATTTCAAGAAAATATCATTGCTAATATAGTTGTAGTCCCTGAATCTCTGGACGTCTCCAATCCCAGAGATGACACAGTTTAAAGAGTAAACTGCAGGTGCACGCCGATAATTCACAACAGATATCTACAATTTTTTTTTGCACAAATGAAAACGCGGGGATATTTAATAAGATTAACAGTGAGTGAGTTTAATTAATTGTCTCAGTAAGTCCTCGCAGTGAGCCGGCTTGCACTGTAAATGGAAATGAAATGCAGCCTTCATTAGTGTTATTAATTAACAAGTATCTCCTGCTACTCAGGTGTGGTGAAAGCCGCAGTAGAAGAGGTGTGTCGCCCAGAGCAGCAGATTAAATCGGTTTAGAAATGTACCGCATTGCTGAGGACACGTAATACGGGGCAGTGTACGGCCAGTGTTTTTTTAATCAGGTGTCACCAAGTGTGTGTGGACCTGACAGCAAGAGGACTGGTAATAGAAAGCAGAGTGTCATATGGAGGTCGGGCAAGCATGAGTCTATCATATTGTCTTTCTGCTCCTGTTGTCTGGCAGTGAGGAGGATGGTTGGGTAGAGAAGTTGGAAAGAGAGAAAAAGTTGAGGAGTAGAAATAAAGAATTGCTCATTTTTCACTTTTCCTCTCTCTGCATTTAACGCAGCCGTTAATGGAGCATTGTGACTATCACCATGCCTGTTCAATAGACTGCCATAAATTTTATGTTATGAAGGTAAATAAAGGAATATAATAATAAAAAGGAGCAACAAAAAGTAAAGAAAGAACATATATTAACATATTCCTTACTCTGGTATGATCTGTTTCAGGATTCTTTGTAATGACATCAGCCTAAAGACTCTTTTTCAGGCCAACCAGCACCTCCGTCAGTGAATCAAACATTGCACTTTATCAGACTAATGATAACATGGCATGTTGTGTTAGTCAAGCCACTCATTCCCGCTGCAGAGAAAGGAAGCAGCAGATAAAACTGTCATGCCACTTGAAGTGCGCAGACAGACCACACCTGTTAGCCGCTTCATCGGCGCTGCAGCCACACGATCGCACCCCCCTGATTGAGATTCTGATGACCTGTCTCTTCTAATCCAACACGGTTCCATAACCTCCTGCTAATGTAATGTTTGTTAACAGCGAACGCATGTGACTTTGTCAGTTTACCTCAGTTTTGGCTCGTGACGTGTCCCTGGCTGGAAGAAAATGACAGCTGTGTCATAATCAAATCAGCAATATTGTCATTCTGTATGCGTGGCAGGAAGTAACTGTTGTAACATTTAGTGAAAGGTCTCCACGCTTAGCTCAATTATGGAAAATGTTGATTGTGGTGTAGAAATCTAATAACGGGTGAAATGGTGTAATGGCTGAAAGAAGGCTCTTGGAAAAACACATTTAATGCACTATACCGTAAATGGTTTAGGAAGTCAGGCTGAATGCTTCCCAGTCTCAAATACAAAGGCTTTTATTCAGCCTCTCGGCCTCGTTGACCATATTATCCTGGCATAGTGGGGATTTTGCTTCTGCAAAGCCTTCCAAAGGGACAAATGAAACAGACAGACAGCATTCACAGAATTATGAAAGGGCCTCTCACAGTTTTGCATAGCAATACACATGGCTACAAATAATATGGGGGTGAAGCTGCATACTGTGGTTAAAGAATGTGCTATGGCTGTTTAAAAAGATAAAAAATATATAAATTTTAGGTAATGTATAGAGTGAAATCTTACATCTTTTTCAACTTATGACAATAAAGTCAGCACAGAAGAAAGAAAGAGCAAAACCCAGTTGGACACCATCAAAAACAGATGAAGATTTATACAAATCTGTGTGTGGATGCTGTTGGATGAGATTGCCGGGCTCTACCTCTGGCTCTAACATCCATCTAAATGCTTTATGCACTGATGGATGTCTAGAGAGCATGAAGGTGAAGGCTACTACGTCTTAATAAGACAACATGTGAAAACAAACACATATACGCAGGAAGAAACACAGATAAAAACACAGACAGACATAAACAGACATCATGTTTCATTCAAAGTCCATTAACATACACAGAGCTCAGACGATGTGATGAGCCACTGCTTCTGCATTTTCAGTTCTGCTCAATTTCATCTGCTTCATTACTCGGCATCCCCCCGTTTTTCTGCCTCAGTCTCTCTGCCTCTTACTTTTCTTTTCCTCTCTGTCTCTCTGGATTTGGAGTGAATTGGGTGCGTCGACAGCTCCAACTTGTCAGCCTACTGTTTTAGCAAAGGCCTGAGAGACATAGAGTGAGAAGCTTGTATTTGATGGAGTGTTTGGGAGGAATGCCTCGCCTTCGTGTGTGTCACTGTGTTTGTCATACACACTGAGTCAACACTTTGTAGAACCACCTTTTGCTGCAATTACAGCTGCCAGTCTTTTAGGGTCTGTCTCTACCAGCTTCTACAGACTGAAATCTTTGCCCATTCTTCTTTGCAAAACAGCTCCAGCTCAGTCAGATTAGATGGACAGCGTTTGTGAACAGCAGTTTTCAGATCTTGTCATGAAAGAGTTCAGGTCTTAGGAGGTTAAATGGCATTTTTGCACATGCACACTGTAGATACAAATGTGGACTTAACTGAGATGAGACTAGTTGCTTGACAAGTGACCCGTGGTTCTCCTGTCATTGCTCTGAGATAATTTAAAATCTGCACTGTGCATGTGCACTGATATGTGTGAAAAATCAAGGTAGCATTAGCAAGTAAATTAGCATGTCAACAGGTAAGCTTTCTCTTAATAAACCCCATAGCCAACATTTGGGATGTAGAGGGAATAAGATGTATTAGTGTGTTTTTAAGAGAATACAAAGTATTTAAAATGAACTTAGTCTCCATAGCAGTAGTATTACAGTTTTTCTCGATTGCTAAAACACATTTCTTGAAACTACGCCTCATATCCTCACAACAGTAAACACAAATCCATAACATCTCACTCAATTTCCCAAACATCCTATTTCCAGGTCAAAATGAAGCTCTACACCCAAAACTATTCACTCCTGCTGAAAAACCAAACTTTGCCCTCAGACATCAAACACAAGCCCTCAAAAACACACACACTACAACAGAGTTTTGCACACTGGTACAATTAATTCAAAACAATAGTTCCAAAACAAATAGGTTGCTTATGGTTCTCCCCTTCAAAACCCTTGTCACATGATAAACACAAAAGACGCAACCAATGTATGTACAGTGGCACATTGTCATTCATGTACTATACAGTACAACACACACCAGAAACATTATCCCACCTCAGCATCTTGTCTTTGGTCTGGGTCAGGCCAGAGAATCTCATCCACATCACAGGCTATATTGGCCCCAGCCAGGCAGCGGGGGTAAAATCCTCTTGCATGCCTGATCCACCCCTGGCATGCATCTACTGATATGTCTAGGCAGGCCTCTTCCATGGCCTGAAGGAGGTGAACACGGACATAAGGTTCTCGGTCATACACTTTCCACCGCCATGCCGAAAATAACTCCTCTATCGGGTTTAGAAAGGGAGAGTATGCAGGCAGAAAGATATTAGAAAACCTTGGGTAAACCAGTCACGAACCAGAGCAGCGCGATGGAAGCTGACGTTATCCCACACAACAACGTAGTGAGGCTGCTCTGGCTGTGCTGGTTCCCTGTAGTCCAGCTGGAACATATGTTGTCTTAAACCATCAAGAAAAGCAAGGAGAAGCATAGTGTTATAGGGTCCTAGTACGGCATGGCGGTGGAGTACCCCTCGTTGGCTGATGGCTGCGCACATAGTGACATTCCCCCCACGCTGACCAGGGACATTTACAATAGCCCGATGGCCAATTATGTTCCTCCCCCTTTTCCTTCTTTTGGTCAGGTTAAAACCTGCCTCATCCACAAAGATTATTTCATGGGGAACAGGCCGTCCTTCAATCTCAAAGATTCTCTGCAAAACACATAACACACTAGAGTCAATCGGTACCCTGAACCACAGTTCAAGAGTGCTGAAATGGCAGCATAAACTGCCATGCTGTGATGGTACACAATACTTTATACAGTATCAAAACTCATACCTGAACATATTCCACACGTTGGTTTTTCACTCTGTCAGAGTTTCGTTCGAAAGGGACTCGGTATGCCTGTTTCATCCGGAATTGATTCTTTCGGAGGATGCGGTCAATTGTGGAGAGGCTGATGGCATTTATGCCTTGAAAAAGATGATCATCCTCAATCACTCTCCTTTGAATCTCTTGCAGGCGGATTACATTATTTGCAATTACCATGTTTACAAGTTCCCTCTCTTGCTCCTCCGACAAAAGCCTTAACCTGCCTCCACCAGGTGGTCGTCTCTGTGTCCTACAAAAATAGAAGCACTCATTACTGTAACTGTCACACATTCATTTTACAGGCAAATAATGGAAACATACTGAAACTCAAGACACATAAGTTCAGTAACTTACAGTTTTTTACAGTCGCTAACAAGCGCCTACCCATACTTCAGATACTTTTTCTAAACTCTTAACACAGACCCACACCTACAAAACACAATTGGCCAAATGGATAATATCCTTCCCAAAAATACACTTTGTTAAATATATACTAACTCCTCATTTCAAAATTAGAACACATCTTTCTCTGCACACACTAACTGTACAAAAACACTATAAATCTGACTCAAAATGAAATTAGTCTGTCAAAGAATAACACTTGTTTTCACTTCACAAGGTACATGCAGTCAATCAAAGTACACCAGGTTTCAAAATACTGGCTATTATTGACATTACAAAAACTGCATAGACTTTTATGTTTCAGTTTTACAGGTATTTGCATGCGAAACATGCAATCCACCATTTTGACACCAGAAATGTCTTGGTTGGTAACTGTATGTCCACATGTACAGTAATGTTCACATTCAAAAGCTTTCCAGTAAAAAGCAAACAAGTTTTTGTTTCTTTACTGTTTACCACAGGAGGTACAGTAGAAACACGGTATGATAGGACAGAGAAAGTTTTACAGTATTGCTTACAGTGAACAAAATATCCATGAAACACACAAGAGCATTCTGAACAAAAAAACAACAGCAAAAAGCCAAGATAAAAAGGGGGGGAGGGGGGCTAAAAAAAGGCAAAAAAGTTGCATCTAATCTCTGCGATCTTCAGGGTTAGGCCACATGTTTTCATCAACATCACATCTGATGTCATCCAAGTCGATGCACCTGGGATAAAACTGCCTGGTATGTCGGATCCACCCTTGGCAATCGTCAACTGTGATGTCCCTGGAGCCAGCATCCATGGCTTCAAGGAGGGACATCTGGTCATGTGGCTGATGGTCATAAACCTTCCACCGCCATGCAGAAAAGAACTCCTCTATGGGGTTGAGGAAAGGTGAATAGGGTGGAAGGAAGAGACTCACCAGTCTTGGGTGGACTTCAAACCATGTTGTTATTGCTTGCGAGTGATGGAAAGCCACATTGTCCCAGGTAATTACAAAGGTCCTCATGTTTTCACCCTCCTGACCCTGCTCTGGAACCAGGCGCTGGTGGAGATCATTGAGAAAGGCAAGCAAGCGCTCTGTATTATAGGGTCCAACCTGACATTTGTGAAGGAGTAATCCTGCATTTGCAATTGCTGCACACATGGTAATGTTTGCCCCTCTCTGTCCTGGCACATCAACTGTGGCCCTTTTTCCAATTACATTTCGTCCACGTCGACGCCTTTTGGCCAGATTGAATCCTGCCTCATCGATGTATATGAATTCATGAGGGGCCTGGTTGGCCTCCAATTCCATAACTCTCTGAAACAAAGTTTATGTAAGTCATGTTAGTACTGTATACCATACTGTACTGTAACCTAGTATTGTGTAGGTTACCTACTTGCAAAGTGCAAAGCTTATAGAACTGGACATTGGATTGAATATACACTATACCTGGACATATTGTCGTCGTAGCTCCTTGACCCTCTCACTGTTCCTCTCAAAGGGAACAGTGTAGAGCTGCTTCATCCGCACTCTGTGTTTGGACAATGTCCGCGAAATGGTTGTGAGGCTGATTCTATCGATATTGTCGAATATCTCATGGTCCGCCACAATTCTAGTTTGTATTTCACGCAGTTTTATTGCATTATTTGCAGTAACCATTTCCACAATGGCAAGCTCCTGATCATTACTGAGGAGCTTTCCTCTTCCCCCAGAGGGTGGAAGACGTTGCATTCTTTAGAAAGACAAAAAATTCAACATATGCATTACTGTATGACCATATTGACATGTCAAGTGAGAATAGAAACAATCCATGTAAAATGCAATACTTACCTGTTGGTTTGTTGAAAGATGCGTATAATGGAGGCAACTGTTGACCGCCTCAAATTGGGCTGCACTCTTTCACCAGCCTCTCTTAGTGAAAGACCATGGTTGATTACATGGTCAATGATAGTGGCACGAATTTCATCACTGACTACTGTTCTTGCAGCCCTTGGAATGCCACCACCACGCATTCTTACACCTCTACCTTGCCCTCTCCTTGGGCCTGCTCTTCTCCCTGGGCCCCTTGCTCTTACTCTTCCTCGACCAGACATTACAGTGTTTGTCTTTTTTTTGTTTCCAAAAACATCACTCCTCAAGGTCTTGCCTTATGAACCCCACTGAGTCTAAGCCAGAATGGAAGAAGCTGTGGTTGGCCCAATTTACCCAACATAAATCAGCTGTGTGTCAATTATTCAATTGTTTGTTTATTATCAGCTGAGATATATTTTTGATATTGATATTGGTTTTGTACTGATATCATTGCAGAAGCAGAGGTTTTTATACTGTATCTAAGGTTTGGAATATTGTTTTTGCTATTGTGGGATGTTGTGTGTTAACATTCGTACATACTACAAAAACAGTCCATAATTTTGTTGGGAGGTATAGCTTGACTGTTAAGAAAATGTAAGCATCGTGGAAATGTGTTCACTGACTGCATATTGGGTGAACACGACATGAAATGTGTGAATGGTATGGCCACAACAGACCGATGCTGTGCTAATTGTGTTTAGAGTTTTGCAAATGTGACAACTGTTTGGACAAACGCTTGTTAGCGACTGAAAAAAACTGTAAACGTTACTGTACAAAGCAGTCTTACTGCAAGTACACCTACCTGTTTTCCTCCCTGAAGGTTCTGATGATGGAGGCAACAGTGAAGCGACTCAAATTTGGTTGTACTCGTTGCCCAGCCTCCCTCATAGTCATCCCATGGACAAGGACATGGTGAACTAAAGTGGCTCGAATTTCATCCGAGACTGACTGTCTTCTTGCCCTTGCTCTTCCCCTTCCTTGTCGCCGTCGTTCTCCACCTCCACCTCCTTCACCACGTCCTCCTCCTCCTCCACCTCTCCCTCCTCCTCCACCACCTTCCTGTTGTCCTAGACCACCTCCTCCTCCTCTTCCACCACGTCCTCCTCTTTCACCATGTCCTCTTCCTCCACCACGTCCTCCTCCACCACGTCCTCCTCTTTCACCATGTCCTCTTCCTCCACCACGTCCTCTTCCTCCACCACGTCCTCCTCCTTCACCATGTCCTCTTCCTCCACCACGTCCTCTTCCTCCACCACGTCCTCCTCCTTCACCATGTCCTCTTCCTCCACCACGTCCTCCTCCTCCACCACGTCCTCCTCTTTCACCATGTCCTCTTCCTCCACCACGTCCTCTTCCTCCACCACGTCCTCCTCCTTCACCATGTCCTCTTCCTCCACCACGTCCTCCTCCTTCAC
The DNA here is from genome assembly GCF_057382095.1 of Aulonocara sp. 'chitande type north' Nkhata Bay. NCBI lineage: Eukaryota > Metazoa > Chordata > Actinopteri > Cichliformes > Cichlidae > Aulonocara > Aulonocara sp. 'chitande type north' Nkhata Bay. Next base: position 435,064 of record NC_141363.1, on the reverse strand, counting down.
CACGTCCTCTTTCTCCACCACGTCCTCTTCCTTTGCATCTCTTTGGATCCATTGTTTCAAACCTGAATGAGCTGACTTTGGCCCTTTTATCTATCCATCGCAGGTTCTGATTGGTGTGTGCTAAATTTTGACTCCTAGTGTTTCCACCTGGTTAATTGTGTGCTAATTGAGCTCAAGCTATGCTGACTTAAGTTAACATTATTGCATGCTAGTGCTTTCTAAATGACTACATGGTGTAAGCACTGTAAAATGTAGGGATTTGTGTGTAGAGTTTTGCAGTAACAGTTCACCAAATTTGAGTCATGTGTCAAAGCAGGGAATAGTGTTTATAGTTCAGGGAAATGGGTGAGCTTTTTGAACAATAGCGTTACGGTTTTGAAATTTTAGTTTAGAGGTCTGGTTATAGTGTTTAGGCAATCGAGAAAAACTGTAATCTATATTGTGCACAATATTGCATAAAATACGGGAAGAAATGTTCTGTTTAATGCTTTGAGTAAAGCATTAAAGGAATGAGGACGGGCATCACAGAATCATTGATCTGCATATTTGAATTTGGTTCAATTTGTCTCATTCTTGTGTAACATTTGTTTTGTCTGTTTTTCCCCCTGCACACCAATAGTTTGCATTATATGAAGAAATATTTTCAGCTGTCTCTCTTTATCTGTGAAACAGCTGCAACAACATCTGATTTGTTGTAATCAGCAGTAACCAACACAAAGGTATGAATCACTTTCCTATCTTGGCACTGATTTCATGAGACAGTACCTGCTAGCAGCTTCTGATTTCAGTACAAGAAAGATAGAGCTGTGGGAGCAAAGACTCCTTCTGTCAATCCAGTCAGGGGGATAAATCAAAGGCATTTCTAAATTTAGTTCTGAATTAGTGACACATTTTGTAGTAGAAAGCAATGGGCTAGTGGTTACTAAGCAACTGATGCTAGGCAACCTTGTTGGTAAGCATTGATTGTGCTTTAGAGGAAGTTGGGGGCTGATTGAGGGTGGGGTGTGTTCAAAGATAAAAAAAAACCCAACCTCTTGCTGCTTTGAACACACTGTGTATGCAGTCATTTTCCTGGGTGAAGTGAATGGAGGTGAAAAGCTTGGATAACACTGTGAGCTCCTAATAGCTGTTTTCCTTTAAGATCTGATAGGACATGGTGTCTCTGACAGCAAATGACTCCAAACAGACACGAGAATAATAACCGACTTGCCATGTTCCAACTGAATAAGTGGCTTTTGTGATGGTATTCGTCATCATTTACTGCAGAACTGATAATGTCATCAATTACCACCCCATTTCTTAAGTGGAGATGGACTGCGTTGCATACTAATGACTGCGTCGAGCTTTATTTGGGTCTGCAAAGCATACGTTGACTCTACAACTATATGTTGGATTAAACTGTGAAAGAATTCAACAACTGCTTTGTGTGAGTTCTGTTAATAACGGACTGAGTTGATGACAGGGACAGTGAATGGACTCTACTTTCTCTTAAAGTTGTTTACTGATACTTTCTTTTTGTTTATTCTCAGGAACATTGATCAGGAAGCACAGACACAGTGCGATTTCTTAACTCAAGTATTTTCTCTCCCGTTAGCACCCGTTTCTTTTTTTTTAAACGAGCCATCCAAGACAAGGCACATGTGCTAGAGCTGTGCAGTGTGAAGCTCTGCACAGAAAGAAAATGTCACGGACCCGGTTCCGGGGACTCGGGGTTCGTGAACAGTGTGGACCTTTATTGTTATTAGTGTATTGGATGTATGTTTGCTGCACTGTGTTCTTGTGTTCAATGCTGGTGTGTGTATGTGTGTGAGGCTGGAGGATGAAGGACAGCCACCTGCAGGCCTGATGGGTGTGGCCCTGCCAGCTGCTGGTCACGCCTAGCTTACCACACACCTGCTTCTGATCAGGATCGTCGGGGGAGCTACTTAACAGAGCGATGGAGCTTCCTCCGGCGCAGGATCGTTGAGTTAGACTCCATGTCAGTGTTTCTAGTGTTGTTAAAGTGTATGCCTGCCGGAGTTGGTGCCATAACGGCTGTGTCTGTGTTTTTCCCCAGGAGGACAGCGGAACACAGGACTGCAAGACACATGGGGTGTGTGAAGGCACAGGGGCAGAGAGCACGGGATACCAGCACTTGGGAGAAGACACGTCACGGGAGTCGAGGGAGCACTTTTGGAGATTCAATGTGTGGTGTACCATTACCTCACTGTAAATAAACCCACTGTTCATTCCATTAAGTCCAGCGTTTGGGTCCTATTTCCCCATCTCCCCACGATCTGCCAGCCAGACCGTGACAGAAAAGAATGGTTCAAGAACATTATTGCTACTTTCATGAATAATACAGAGCGTTAGCAAGCAGACACGACAGACCAATTTTATTCCTATTAAAAATTCACATTTTTGTGAGAAGGTCATATGTATGTTGAGAAATAATACCATTTAAGACTGACACCACTGCAAGCTGAAGCTGTGAAACAGGGCGTGTAATATCACTGGAATTCATTTTCAACTTAGGGTGTTCATTTCATCATCTGAAATAGACACACTCTGGGCAAAGTGTTTCATACATACAGTTTGAGAGCTCAAATATCAAATAACTCACTTAAATGTAGTAGATGCGTCTCTGGTTGTGGTCAAAAGTTTACAAAGTTTACCATGATCATTTCTTCGAATGGTTCTTTTTCCAAGAATGATTCTACACCATAAATCGTACTGAACTGAAGAAGCTTCTCTGATGAGAGGTGAAACGTCTTCAAGCAACTTAAAGAAGTCCAGACGCTTTTCTTTGCAAGCTCCTTTGACTACGATGACCTGGATGACTGAGAACCTTCACAGACATACACCACAAATCTTTAATTAATTTTAAGAAAGGTTTATGTGCAGATGTTTACATTTATTTTGGATTTTCTCTAATGCAAACAGGGCTTTTTAATTCTCTGGAATTATGAGGTGATTAGGTTAAGAGCCTCTGAGTTTTATTTGTTTATGTTCTAGTTTTTGGTTTTCGCTTGCTTTCATGTCTGTTCCCTTTTTCGTTTCCAGTCTCTGTTCTGTCTTCAGCATCTCCAGTCATTGTCTGTCTGATCTTTGTGTTGTCTCCCTAGTCTGCCTGTTTGTCCCCTGTCCTACAATCAAGCTCACTTGTCCTTGTTTGAGTCTCTGTGTGGGTTATTTCCTATCTTATTTTAATAGTCTCTTGTCCTGCGTGTGTTATGTTCATTTTTGTTTTCCCAGTTTCGTTAGTCAGATTTAGTTCACCTGTGCCTTGTTTTCCCCTGCTGTGTTTGGTCTTTCTAATTATCTCATGTATATCCACAGTGGACCGTGACACCGGTGTTCTAGCAACAAAACTGACATCTTCATGCTCGACTGATACTGCCTTTTGGAGAAAAGCTTTATGATCAGAAATGGGTGCAAATTGGTCCAAATTCTTGAACTTCACCTCAAATAAACAGCTAGACTGTCACAAATTTGACAAAACAGGTGGGTTTTCCAACAGGACAGTGATCCCAACCACACATCAAAAACTCCTTTTGGAATGGGTAAAGCAGGCTAACATTAAGTTTCTGGAACTGACCTTCCAAAAGCTCCGACCTCAACTCTACGGACAAAGTGTGGACTACACTCAAAAGCCAGGCCCATGCCAGGAAACCAACCAGTTTAAATGAACTTTACCATTTCTGCCAAGAAGAAGGGAAAAGGAAAATGGATTAGTCAAAATTGAAAACAAATTCAAACTTTTGCAGATTCTTTTTTTAAAAAGTTGTCAATAAATATCTACGCTGCACAGTCAAAGAAACCATTTAAAGGCTAAAATTACCATGATATTCATAGGTATAGGTCAACTTCTCACAACAACTGTAGATGTTTGGAGAAGGTTTGCATCTTTACTTCGATGTTTTTGTAGACATGACATTGGTATGACCTAGAAATTGATGACAAAAACCCCCCCCAACAACTGCGCACCCTTTGGTTGCCACCTGTTATTCTTGAAGTGTTTAAATATGAATAGGCTCCAATCCCTGGTGTTTGTCGAGTTTCTGATGTCAGGTTTGATCAGTGTTGCTCTTCATTTATCAGTAAGAGGAAAAGAAAGAGTGGAACATAAAGAGAGTTGATGCATGGCAGCAGTGTGTCTGACAAGATTTCTAATAGTCTGTTTTAGAAAGTAAAGGACAAATAAAATGGATATAGTCAGAGCTACAATGTAAAAAAAAAAAGCGATAGGAGGCATTTGATTCATCAGAAGCCTTTGACTTGCTGCACATACACAAACACAGTAATACATGAGCATGGTTTATTGGCGTATATCTGTCATAATGTGCCAAAGAACAGTCATTACAAGAAGGTTAGGCTTCTGTGAAATAGGCTATTTCCAGTATGTTGGCTGACATAAACACTGCTGATTTAGGAGGTGAAGACTCCTGGCTGTACTGTATCACAGAGGTCACATGTCTTTGTTTGAGGGCTTTGAGCAGCAGAGCAGTGGCAGCTGGTTGTTATGAAGGGCCCCAGGACAAGATATTTCTTAGTTGCACCTCATGCCTAAACCCCTAGTTTGTCACTAAAGTTGACATGGGCTAAATTTAATCACAGTCTCTTTCCTTGCTCTGCTACACATAATACCAACATTTACAGACAGCTTAGGATGTTTGCCAAATCCCCTTTCTTACCATTTTACTAAAGTGACTGCATTCATGAGGACCATTTTTAAATTGTTTTGGCATTATCAAATTTATAATAATGGTTGTTCATATCTATTGCTTAGGGGCATATCTTGTTGCTCTCTGTTGTTTGACATTTATTAAATCATTTTACTTGATGTTGATAGCCTCCAAAAGACAACATTGCTTATCTATGAATCATTCAAGCCCAATTTTTTTTTAATGAAAAGCACCCCCCCCCCCCACCCCAAAAATAACCAAAGAAACAAAGAAAAACAAAGAAAAACAAAAACAGTTACCTCTAGCATGTACCTAAATATAGGCACTGTTCCTGTTGCTTAAGGCATGCACTGAAAAACCTAGAGCAAAGTCCTGACACAGGACCTAGGAGATGCATCTGGCCCTTCAGGTGATCCATCCACTGAAAGGATACTGTCAAGAAGACATTCTTAAAGAAGGGAAACAGGGAGAACAAGCTGAGGTATGCCAAATTAAATAAGAACTTGACTGAAAATTAGTAGCCGAAGAAGAATGTCTTGAGTGTCCTTCAAGAAGCCTGGAGAACTATTCCTAAGACTACTTAAAGAAATTACAAGAAAGCTTATCTAAGAGAGTTCAGGCTGCGCTGAAGTATAACGATGGCCACACCAAATATTGAATTTCAAGCTTGTGCTGTATTTCCAGTTATGTTTGCATGTTTCAATAATTCACTCTACCTTTTTCCCAAATGAGGAGCGAACTAAAACCTGTGGACAGTACTGTGCACAAGTTCTTGTTTACACAGGTTTTAGAATAGATGAAACTAGCTAGATCTTATCCCAATAACACCTTTCTTTCCCCTAAACATTATTCATAATTCATGTTTCTAGCAAAGAAAATCCCTCGCCCAGTAGGTACAGGTAAACCATAATTCTTGTTGCACAGACATAAATAAAGCTAACGTTGAACAACACACATTTCTCAACATCAAAGCTATTCCTTCTCATTGCATTCAAATAATGACAGCACATCTACTTACCATCCCTCAGTGATGCTTGTGATTTATTTCTGCTGTTTCCCATTCAGAGCCGTGGAATTGTGATGCATAAAGTCGCTGTTTGTGTAAAATAAAGGGTTGCAAAGCTCAACAGAATGCTATCCATCCTCATTATAGTGATGGGGAGCTCACTCATTTTTCTTGCCCGAAAAAGCTGCTGCAGGCTGATTTCACATTCTCGCTGTTAAAACAAATCCCACTTCGTAGCATCCAGCACAGCTGAAATACAGCAATCGCATTGAGGAACCTGTTTCATCTTTCAGGCATAATTAATAATGGTAATAAAGACGTCGGACATAGTACTGAGTATAGTAAAATAGAAAATGCTAATAATAAGAATAAAAGAAAGAAAAAAGCTGGAACATGACACACACACACACACACACACACACACACACACACACACACACACACACACACACACACACACAAATTATTTGCAAAACCACAGGTAAACTGGGTGATGTATGGTGGCAGACGATCCAGGCTATCTATTCAATGTCAAGCGGCCTTTATCTTTATCCATCTTCAGACAGAGACTGATGAGTATTATTAGATTGCACTGGTGTAACATATCCCTGCAGACATGTGCACATGCATGCACATGCACGGTGTCATTCAACCCGAGTGGTCATGGATGGCCTTAGATGACATTAATGTGTCATGATCATGTTCCTGACAGAGACATGGGTGGTGCCAACACTAACCTTTTTTCAGTTGTAATCTATCAAACCCAACCATAACTTTGCATTTAATTTAATTCAATGTTTTAATCCTTTGAGCAGATTACAAGCCTATGAAGGGGATATCTTGCCAGGGAGTAACCTTGACTGTAAGCCTTTTCCACAATGTTATATCTTTTTTGAACCCCAGATTGACAAAATGAAATGTATTCCTCAATATTTAAAGAACAAAGATGATTAATAGCCTCATCAGAAATGATCCTATTTTGATGGCTAATATCTCCATTAATATTCTGTAATGAGTTTTACTTTCATGCCAGCAATCATTGTGTCAGAGTGGGTGCCACATTTTTCAAATGATAGTGTTCTCATTTTGGAATGGGGCTCTTCTTCTGCCCTTTATATCATATTCAATTATCTTTCTCCTCATAATCTAGCAACACACGCATTCACAGCCAAAGGTTAGATGCTTGTTTGCATGCACACTCACTCCATGAAAAGGTGAATAGTCGTGTACTGCATTATATGACCACCTGGGGCGTCTCATAAAAAGGCATACATGAAGCTTGTAAGAAAATAGCTGAATTAACTGGAGCTTGATTATTTTAGCTAACAAAACAATGCAGTGTGTCAATAACCTCCCATCTCCTGTGAATGAAGGCAAAAAGGTTTCATCGCAAACATCATCTATCCAATAATTATGTACCAGAAATAGACCCTCAAGGTATTTTTATAGCACTCGACAGTGATTAATACGTCTTGCTGCTCGTGTTGTGTTCGTGATATGCTGATTGTGTTCACATCTTTTCTCCTCTGACAGATTTTGTCTAGACAACTTTAGAACCTGTAACATGAACGCTGGATTGGTTGTACCTGTCTTCTCATGTTTTGTGCAGTTATCAAATCTTTATTGCTTCCATGACCTGGTATTTTTACCTGAAATTAATCACTGTCAGGAGGAAAGAGGTTTAGAAAATACCCAAGGTCAGAAGTCTCTAAGCTCTTCTTAAACCGTTTAGCTCCCATGTGGTTCATGCTAGAGAATGTTTTTGGCTCTTTGCAGAGAAAATATGATTTTGTTAGAACTGGATGTAGAGGGAAAATATAAGAAAATGGCTTCGTGATGCAACCTTTGCTCCATTAAAAACAAAAGAGGAAAGACAGTACATCACAGAGAAGCTTAATAATTGTTCACTTAATTAGCTAGCTAATGCCCACCGTTGCTGATAATGTTACAACGTTACTGATATCTGATGACATACTGCACCACCATCCATGCTCTTTGATATTTGATATATATTATTTTATTTATTTTTTTCAGTGGATTTATCCAAACTTTTCTTGAATTTTTGCCATTCATTTAAAATCTGTATGTGTATACTTGTTTTTACCAGACTGAGAGTCACACATTCAGTGTCCTTATCACTCTGCAGTAATAAAAAAGAGTGCTCTTCTCAGTAAACTCACTTTAATCTCCAAACAGAGCCACTTGCTTGTCGTTCTTGCCCAACCACATCCAGCTTGTAGCCACAGAACTGACTGAAGTGTGGATAGAGTCAGGTTGTCACTAATACTTATGTTACAGTTTTTGCTCGTTGCTTGAACACTATAAACCCATGCTTAGACTAAAGTAACACAACTTGAAGCTTTTGTTACCATACCTCAAACACATGTACCCATACCTTAAACAAAAGTGCTGCTTTGCACTCTGGTTGCAATTATGCAACACACTTACTCCTTTATGCAACACACATGGTCCTGCATGCTACACTCTATTTCATACATAAGACACTTCGTTCAAAAATGAAATTTCAGGGTGCCATTTGGAAAACACATGTATCCAAAATACAAAACACATCGGGTAATTGCAACCACTCAAATATACACCTGAAGGCACTTACTTGCAAAACTGAACACCAATTAGCCAACCACAAAAAGCCCTCAGTTTAGCCATTTCAAGAACTTTGCAAGCATGGATGGAGGGAGAGCAAGAGGAAGAGGAAGAGGTAGAGGAGGAGGAGGAAGAGGAGGAGGAGGTCAAAGAGGCCATGCACGGACCCATATTTCTGATGATATAAGAGCAACTTTGGTGGACCATGTCATCAACCACGGCCTGACTATGAGGGAAGCTGGGCAGAGAGTCCACCCACATCTAAGCCGCTTCACAGTGGCATCTGTAATAAGAAAATTCCGACTAGAAAACAGGTCTGCCTTCATCTCACTGCCTTCTACTCCACTCAGATGGTTTTTATAGTACTGTTCTACAGTATATCACCATATCAAGTGTACAGCGTACTGCAGGGTGCTAATGCTCCTTTTGCAGCCAAAGTGGTGGTTTCTGTGAAACATACCATGATTACTTATATTGAAGTACAGTGTTGTACAGTGGATGATACAGTATATACAGTAAAGTACTGTAAGAAAAATAAGCAAAGCCATGACAGTATGTGGTTGTATTTCTCTAGAATGACTCGAAGACCTTCTGGGGGAGGACGCCAACGCCTGTTCACACAACGGCAGGAACTTGCCGTTGTGGACCTAGTGAGGGCAGACAATGCCATCCGTCTCCACCAGCTACGAAAGCAAATACTTGCAGACAGGCAAGTGTTCAACAACATAAACCATGTGAGCATCACCACCATCAGACGCATCTTGGGAAAACACAGCATCACCATGAAGCAGCTCTACAGAGTCCCATTTGAGAGGAACAGTGACAGGGTCAAAGGACTTCGAGCTGAATATGTACCAATATGCCTTCTGAATGAACAATGGAAATCAAAGACTGCAGTGCTTTATATAAAGTAGACTAGTGTGTTCCCCCTGCTCTGTAAGTGTTTGCATATGATGCAAGTATGTGTCATTTTGTCAACAGAGTTACATTTTGACAAAGGAATGTCAGGTTTTGATAGCAGAGTTTAGGTTTTGAGAGTAGAGTTTCAATTTGGTGCAGATGTGAATGGTATATTTCCCAGTGTTGTGTCATGTTTACTTGTGTTTAGGGTTTTGGCACAATGAGCAAAGTTTTGCAAAATGTGTTCAGGCAACGGGCAAAAACTGTAATTCTGTGGATTTAGAGGGACTGCTGTAATGTTAATATTAGCACAGTTATTCTCTTCCAGGCATCATCAAAGAGAAGATTTAGTTTGTTGGCAACTTTATTTCCACGTTCATTCCTACAAATATCAAAATAACTGAAACATAATTTCACATTAGCCCATCACACTTGTGTGTGTTAGTCTGCATGTTTGCATGAGCTCAGTGTTTCAGGTAAAATGCCACTAAACTGTTCGACAGGTTAAACTGCGAAATCAGCTTTTGAAGAAAAGACCCTTATTTTAATTATCATTAAAACAACAGGATAAAACATGTGCAGATGCAGGTACACATTGTATTTCATTTACCAGTTCACCAGGTTTCAACTTTTACTTTGTAATTTATTGCACATTTACACTGTTGCTTTGTAAAACAACATTTTAACCATTTGCTGGGACCCCTCCCCTCGACCACCACCAAACATAGGGGGGGGGGGGGGAGCCATCAGGGATATGATGAAATTATTTGAAATGTCATGCTGAAGTTTATAGCTGCTTATGAAAAGGCAGTTGTCTGCTGCAATGTATCCTTCAGTGGAAAAAAGAATATTTATTTTAAATGGGATATGGACCAGTACTAGTCCAGCTGTTAACTGTGCACCATAGAGGGAGCTGTTTTCTGCTTCACCAGTAACTTACTGAACGCAAATATTGCTAACGTTTGCCTGTTAGTGCAATTTGGGATGCAGAGAAGGGCTGAGTCAATGAAGTGAGCGAAAGAACGAATGAACTGAGATACAAGCCACTGGAAAAACCTATGAAAAAGACCGAAGCTAACCACAGGAGAAAGAAAAGGAGAAACAGATAAATGAGAGGTGAAGAAGGGGGCGAAGGTCGGGTACAAGGAATAAACAAGGTAACAGGATGGAAATTTTTGGCTGAAACTAAAGGGCAATGGGGTAAAAAGAAAAAGGGGAAAGAAGCAGATGAGCAGGTAAAAAGTTAGAAGGAAAGCTAGACACGGGACTATTGGAGGTTAATAACAGCAACAAACCCCCCAAACAAACAGAGAAAGGGTAAATGTAAAGGGCTCTGGGATGGAGGGAGGGTAGGTTGGTTTTATCAAAATAGAGAGCATGTAAGGCAAAGCTTCCTGACTGCAAGGTGCATCTGCTGGTCTGACCAGCTGGGGGCTTTGGTTTGAGTTACATCTCAAACGTTGCATAGAGGGGCTGATAGGCTTCATTTGTGGTCAAGTATCATTTTTAACAATCCCTACTTCCATTGGAATAAAACAGTCTCTGTATATTGATTAAAGTAAAACTAAATTTGAAAATATTCTCAATGAGTAGAAAATTTGAGTCCACAACCTTTTATTTCCAGCCCCTCCACCTGTCCTGCTGAGCTAATTGACTTAATACTTGACTAAGAGCATTCCTGAGTGCATGATTCTAGAATTATAGACAGGAAGGAAGTAATTGTAAGAGTCTGATGAGTTATTTCAAATGAAATAAGCAAATTTTGCGTCTCCAATTAAAGCAGACAGTCAGGTTCTAAAGTGGCTGAAGTTAATTCAATTTTGGATGGTAAATTCATCCAACCAGTCTACGTAAAATGCTAATCCACTTAAAAACACATATTCTCTGTATCAAGGCTGCTTCCATCGGTAGGTCTTGGCATGTGGCAAAGATTAACTTTCAGACTTCACATTCACATTCAGAGGGCTCTCTATATCTTTCTTGTTTCTTTCTTATATACAGCAATGGACCACAGCACATCCAGGCAACAGATTCAATTTTAACAGCAGTCTCATTTTGCAGACTGAGCTCATCACTGAAGTGCCAAAAGTCGTTTCCATTGATTCTGAAACTAGATACTGAAAGACAAGTAAAGGAAAGTCAGTATTAAAAAGTGAGATGAAGAATGGGAGATTAAAAAAAAAAGGAGACAAGTCATGATCGGCATTTTCCGTGTGTGAGGCATATGACTTACCACAATGAATAATGTGCAATTACGCTTAGTGTCAAATATTATGTTGGATCTTTCATTAATCCCACTACATCAAAGTAGGTTAAACTCTTGAAACCTCCGTAGAGGAGGGCAATCTGGAGAGTTTGCCCTCCAGAGCTTCTTATACCTGGCACTCCCCTTTTTCCTCTGCATTCTCCTTCAAGTAATTCAATCAAACAGAACTATCTGACTTCGAGTTTCAGACTTAACTCTTTATCTGACACAAGGTGTGGTCAAAAAAAGCAAAGTTGATTCCCATAATGTATACCTTTCAAAGCTCTCACCCGTAAAGGATGAGCAGATTGCTCTGGCTGACTCCTAAGAAAATTGTATTTCCTATTACTTTCAGCACATGACACTGACAACAGGGATAAATGTATCCTGACTTCTCTGAGAGGGTTGTGAATACAGTAATCCTGGAGAAAATTGTTGGCACATATGCATGTCATAAAGTGATGGGTGTCCACCAACCATTTCATACCTGCCGTTTTAACCTGTGGATCCTGGATTATGGGACAGTTTCCTTGATTGTTAATGAAAGTGGCTTGGTTGCTTTCCATAAGTCATGCACAAGTAGTTGATACATAAAATACAATAAAGTTTATAATTTGTTGGACAAAGACACCATTTCTGTAGTTTTGGTTTTGCTTATCATCACAGTGGAGTTTAAATCAAGTATTCAAGATGTGACTGAAGTGTAGAATTAAAGTTAAAATTCAAGGGGTTTTACAAAATGTACTATTACCCATTTAAGTCATTTCATATGCATAATCCCTTATTTTGGAAAATTTACTAACTAACAGTTTCATGGTCAGGTGTGGAACTTTCTTCTATTACTTTACGATATAACAAGCAGACATAATATCTGAAGTTGATTCAAAGTTTTGACGTATCAGTGTAAGAGAGGGTGGCCATCATTCATATATATATATATATATATATATATATATATATATATACATACATATACATATACAGGGAGAGAGAGAGAGAGATAGATATATCACACAGACAGTGCAGTGCAAACTTCAAGAGTGGATAAATCTGGTACATCTCTTAAAATGATGATTACGCTGCACACCTCAGCAACATCAAAGGCCTAAAAGACCACAGGAGACAACTAAAGTACATGATGACAGAATGGTTACAAAAAAATAACTTAACAACATCTAACCAAGACAAGCACACTCTAAGAGATGCCTGCCTCTCAAGGACAGTTCACAACAAGATAAAAACTACTGGTTACATTTATGCATGGATGACCTATCTATGAAAGTAGCAGAAGTGTGAATACTCTGGTTAACAGTGTTCAGCTTCATATTATGACAAACTGGTATTTTTTCACATTTCTCCATTTGGAGCTGATTTTTAAACTTTAGCCCAGTTTCACAGTTCCTCTTTGCTGCCGGAGTAAACAAGCAATGCATGCTGGGATGCTGCTTATGCTTCTGCGTTACATTTGAGAGTGAATAAAAGCAGCAATCAGGCAAGAGACATCAGACAATACAGGGCCCAGAACAAGGCAGTGGGAGTGGGAGAAAACAAGATAGGGTGAGAGAGGGCGAAGAATGCTCTTCCTTCATTTTAATCCCTCTCACTCTGCCTTATTTCAGTTCTTTGCTTATCTTGGGATTATTATCAAAGTCTTGTCATGTGTTTTATTAAACTGTGCAACTACTAAATGCATTTTTATACCTGTATATGTGTTGATGTCCTTGTTAATAGGAAGTGTTAACATGTTACTTGAATAACAGCATTTGCTTCACACCTGATCACCTGCTCTGCTTCTCAGTAGACCGGGGTTCAGATGACAGCACTGCTGAGAAAGTGCCTGGATGGTCATCCTGCCAGTAACCGAGCCTATAGTTATTCCATTAGTTGCCTAGGTTTTAACCAGTGTCAGCTCGCTTGAAATGCAACACGATGTGCAGCTGTGGTGCAGATTGGCTCTATTTTGGTAACCTGCCCATATCCAAGGCCATGCTCTCACACCTACATTAAATAAACAAAAATAACAAGACCTTGTTATGCCAGGCAGCAGGTCTCTGGCAGTGTCATAGTTTGATGCATTATAAGCATTGCCCCGAAAATGCTTTTCATGGCTGGCATCATTACACAGCCTTAGTCCAGACATCAAAGAAGTGAGAGGAGGCCCCATTGAGCTTCCACAGGCCTGTTCAGCAACAGGAGACAAGCTGCCAAATAAAACATTTAAAAATCTAGGTTACTGGCACACATGAATATCTTATGCAGCTCTTTTGAAGCAGGAGAATGACATTGATTTAAAGAGGGGGAGAGATGCTATACGCCTCTGCAAAGCATAACCTTATTTCACTCTTTTGGTACATATCCAGAGGCAGATATTGTTCTCATTTGAACAATATTTTGTTTTAGGCTAGTGTTTGGTAACTTAACTATATACAATACTGTGCAAAAGTCTTGTGCCACTCTGCATTTCTTTATGTTTTGCTAAGTAAAAGGGAAATTGGTACAGAGCTGTATTGAGTAGTACATAAGGCAAAACAGCAGTTATAGAATTCTAATGAACTACATCAGCATTTGGTATGATCACTTTTAATTTTCAACAGTCTGAACTCTCTTAGCTAAACTTTCTTTATTAGCTTTCTTAATTTCTTTATGTTGTCTGTGTTTCCAGGCTTCTTGAAGGCCATTCAAATCTCTTCTTTGGATGCAGGCTGCTTTATGTTCCATTCCCTGTCGAGATTAAACCCCACTGCTTCAATAATTCCAAACTGTGGGGAGGCCAATCCATGACTGATGGAGTTCTATTGTGTGCTTTTCTAAACCTTAGGAGCAAAACACCAGCTACTGGTAGACAGAGAAATCAACACCCTGCTTGGACAACAAGCTGACCAAAGTAAGAGTTCAGGATAATGTAAGGACAGGCGCCTGCATTACATGGACTACTCTCAGATAGAAGTGTCTGAAAATGCTACCAATGCCTGGAAAAAGCTAGACTGAAAGTGTAGGCTTCAGGTTTAGGCTGTGTAAAAGTGGCCCCGAGACAATCCACCACATAACGGCAGGGTTCAAGATGGAGGCAGGCAGGGCATACATCTGTGCCAAGTATGGCCTGGAAGCCCCGAGGTCAAAACAGGCTACACCCTCAAAGTTGGTTGAGAATGACCAGGCTAAGAACTGTTGGAACTTCCAGATTCAGATGGACAAACTAACAAACCGGACACAGTAGTTATTAACAAACAGAGGGAGAATACCAAGGGCTGAGACAGGAGCTTGAGAAAATGCGAAGGGTGACGGCAACATTAGTCCTTGTGATAATCTGAGTACTTGGGGCTGTGACCCCCAAGCTGGATGGGTGGATCCAGCAGAGTCAAGGAACACAACTGAACCTCAAGCTCTTATTCCTCTGGTAGATGATCCGAGCTTGAATGACAAAGACCACCTGGGGGGTGAGTTGCATATATATATATATATATATATATATATATATATATATATATATATATGGCTTTAAGTCCTTCAGAGGCAGTTGCTTTAAGTAAATCCTTGTCAGAAACTCATGCATGATCATAATAGAAAAAAGTAAATTTGAAGACAATGTAAATTGGAAGTATAGCTTTAACCAATTAGTCATCCCGTCAGGAATTACTTGCTAACAACCTTTAGGTTATACTTAAAATGGTAATGCTGTTTACCTAGCTATCAATCACTTGTCAGTGGAAGCAGGGCCAATCTGTTAATGTAGATCTTTTCTGCTAACCTCTGAGACTTGTTCAGCAACATCATTCACTGCTGGGAATGAACAGTGTGATTCAAGCTTAGAGAAGAAGATTACATTTCCTCTGACTTTGCCCCAGTGTTTGCTTAAAGCACATACGGGATGCTCTCAGTTTCCTGTGTGTTAAAAAATCTTTCCACCCAGACATAAAGCATTAAATTGCTTTTGTCTAGAAGCAATCTGAGCATTCACAGTATTCAAATGGACAACTAAAGCCACACATGTAAAATAAGAAGCACTTAAATCTGCACACTGGATTTAAATCAAAGCTTGGAAACCATTTAGCAATTCATTTCAATCAGAAAGATCCTGCATTTTCAGAATCATGTACTGTATAACAAATGAGGTCATTTGTTTCAGTACATCTTGTGTTGTAATAGTCTCAAAGACATTGTTACGTCCCCTGGCTAGTCTAGGGGTTGAAGGGACGAACATAAAGGTGGATAGAGAAGGAGGAGCCAAGATGGTAATTTTAGAAGGTTTATTTAATGCTGGTGATGAGATGAGATTTGGGTTCAGACTGAGGTATAACGTCAGGGAGAGCCAAGGCCAACATAACAAACAAAACATCCCTGATGTAAAAATAAAAGAAACTTACCTAACTCCAACGAAACAAAATATACAACCTATAACCATAACCTACCTAACAGCACATAAACAGGAGAAAACAGGGTGTCAAAACAAAAGGCAGCTCTCCCCTACAAGCAGTCTGAACATGAAAACAACAATGCTCATACAAGTTACAAAGGCATGCAAGCCTGCACAAGTATGGCAACCAAAATGGCCAGAGGGCACAGAAGCACAGCTCCACAGGCCTTAAATAGTGCTCTGCTGATTAACAATTAGCCGGACTCTGCGCAGCATCCAATCAGGACAGAGGAGGTGGAGCCTAGACAAAACAAAGGGTTAGTAGGGAGAAGAGACATCCTCCTGGGGGATGTAACAGAGATAAATATAATCTTCTCCACAGGAAAGGTCTTTTCCATTCCATTTGAACACTGTTTTCGTCGGCCATAGAGGGGGGCGGGTCAATCCAAATATCGATACCAACACTGGTGTTGGATCTATACTAGCACCATAATATCAATACTTTGTTTCTATCCTTTAAGTTTAGTATGTAGCCCACTGAATTGTGTTAAATTGTGTGTTTTTTGTGGAAATGAAAAATATACCTCAAACATGCACTATGTTTTTGCTGTAATAACTAGGTACAAATATAATTAAAATGTGTTCAGTGCAAACTGATAATAATTCATCTTATAAATCATGACACAAGCTCTTCCATACCTAAGCTGCTCATAGATTAAAAATACAAGTATCAGTACTGGTATCACCAGTACTGATACTTGTATTTACATGACATCTTATGAAATCTAACATTGGGCCTCCAACAATGCAGGGCGTTTACTTATTTGGCAGAAAGCAGAAAGCTAGATCGGATGTTAGCACCTTCACTTCAAAAATGTAGCAATTTTCTATGTTAGCGAACAATAAACACAGTGTTTTCTAATAAAACTAACAACTCTATGGTTAAAGACCAAATCTGACCTTTTTTTTACTGACTGAATCACATTCACAGCTCTCTGCACAGTGATGCAGTTGACCTCTCCACTCTCCACCATCTAACACAACACTGGATACAGTTCTACAGTAAAACCAGCCGTGGTCCACAGAGATTTACAGACAGATTTACAGTACTCACTGATCTAATATAGAAATGTCAGTCTAAGTCCTGCTATATTAAAAAAAAGTTGCCATTGGATTTTATTGCCTCATAAAACCACAGTGATGAATGTAGACTTTGCAGATATTTTACAGATAGCACCTTAATAAAATGTGGGAGGATAGGGCTGGCCTTTAAGATAATGTAGTCCACCTTCTCTTTGATCCTTCGGGGTTGGGTGACAGGCGCGTGTTGAAAAACACCACTCAAGCTCCACTTCATGGTAATGTGACTCATTGTGGCCTTGACCTTAAAGACGCTTGTACACGCATGGAAACTGTGTGTGTGCGTGCATATCACTGTGGCGTTTAGCCTGAGAGAGGCATTACACATTGTAAAAAGCAAACAAACCCAAAACAGAATGACAAAACAACAAAACAAAGCAAACAAAGAAAACCCCAAAACATCTGAAAGAAAACTACTGTAAAATTACAGAAATTCACAGTCTCATATAGAGAAGATAGAAATTTTACTTTATTAAAATACAGTTTTGTAACTTTAATTTAAATCTTCTTTTTGTGTGTGTCTTTTGCGAAAAAAAGGTAATTAAGTGTGTAAAAACATTTACCTAATATGGAAATACATTATCTGGTAACACAAATACAGTTGTAATACAAACAATCCGGCTTAAGTACTTTTTGCATTTGTGACTTTACATGAAAAACAGTAATGTAGTAAGATGTTATAGCGCCGATAAAAAATGAATTACAATAATCTACTATTAAGTTTTTATTATATAAGTGTAATATGCATTTTTATGTGTAACTTTACATAAAATCGTGTATTTCAATAGACTTTCACTTTCAAAAGATATCCCCACATAAAAATGTAAGGGATTTAACTTATAAATAAACTGGCAGCTCCGAAGTGTAGTGGATTACACCTTCACTTACCTAACAAGTGAAAGATCCCCATTTCAGTCCCAGCAGGATATACAAATGCCTGAGGAAGTGAATCTAGTGAATAAATGTAAAAAAAAAAAAGTAAACACATTTTCAAAAGTCCATGATGAGCTGTGGTGATTCCTGGTGAATAAGTGAGCAGTTGAAATGAGCTTCTATCAAGTACATATTGACTGTTCAGGACAGAAGAGGATTAGGGCCACTGGGGAAAAAAAGTGGGCACAGCTTCTTCTTTTTTTCTTCTTTTCCAGAATTCTGAGAAAAAGTCAGAATTCAGATTTTTTTCTCAGAATTCAGTTTTTTCCCCTCAGAATTCAGGTTTTTTTTCTTAGAATTCAGATTTTTTTCTTAGAATTCAGATTTTTTTTTCTCAGAATTCTGTTTTTTTTTCTTAGAATTCTGTTTTTTTCTCAGAATTCTGTTTTTTTTTCTTAGAATTCTGTTTTTTTTCTTAGAATTCTGTTTTTTTTCTTAGAATTCTGTTTTTTTTCTTAGAATTCAGATTTTTTTCTCAGAATTCAGATTTTTTTTTCTCAGAATTCTGTTTTTTTTTTCTTAGAATTCTGTTTTTTTCTCAGAATTCTGTTTTTTTTTCTTAGAATTCTGTTTTTTTTTCTTAGAATTCTGTTTTTTTTCTTAGAATTCAGATTTTTTTTCTCAGAATTCAGATTTTTTTTCAGAATTCAGATTTTTTTCCTCAGAATTCTGTTTTTTTTCTTAGAATTCAGATTTTTTTTCTCAGAATTCAGATTTTTTTTCTCAGAATTCTGTTTTTTTTTTTTTAGGATTCTGTTTTTTTCTCAGAATTCTGTTTTTTTTTTCTCAGAATTCTGTTTTTTTTTTTCTTAGAATTCTGTTTTTTTTTTTCTTAGAATTCTGTTTTTTTTCTCAGAATTCTGTTTTTTTCTTAGAATTCAGATTTTTTCCTCAGAATTCAGATTTTTTTTCCTCAGAATTCTGTTTTTTTTTTCTTAGAATTCTGTTTTTTTCTCAGAATTCTGTTTCTTTTTTCTTAGAATTCTGTTTTTTTTCTTAGAATTCAGATTTTTTTTCTCAGAATTCAGATTTTTTTTTCAGAATTCAGATTTTTTTCCTCAGAATTCTGGTTTTTTTCTCAGAATTCTGTTTTTTTTTTTCTTAGAATTCTGTTTTTTTTCTCAGAATTCTGTTTTTTTCTTAGAATTCAGATTTTTTCCTCAGAATTCAGATTTTTTTTCTTAGAATTCTGTTTTTTTTTTTCTTAGAATTCTGTTTTTTTTTTCTTAGAATTCTGTTTTTTTTCTCAGAATTCTGTTTTTTTCTTAGAATTCAGATTTTTTCCTCAGAATTCAGATTTTTTTTCCTCAGAATTCTGTTTTTTTTTTCTTAGAATTCTGTTTTTTTCTCAGAATTCTGTTTCTTTTTTCTTAGAATTCTGTTTTTTTTCTTAGAATTCAGATTTTTTTTCTCAGAATTCAGATTTTTTTTTCAGAATTCAGATTTTTTTCCTCAGAATTCTGGTTTTTTTCTCAGAATTCAGATTTTTTCTTAGAATTCAGATTTTTTCCTCAGAATTCTGTTTCTTTTTTCTTAGAATTCTGTTTTTTTTCTTAGAATTCAGATTTTTTTTCTCAGAATTCAGATTTTTTTTTCAGAATTCAGATTTTTTTTTCTTAGAATTCTGTTTTTTTTCTCAGAATTCTGTTTTTTTCTTAGAATTCAGATTTTTTCCTCAGAATTCAGATTTTTTTTCTTAGAATTCTGTTTTTTTTCTCAGAATTCTGTTTTTTTCTTAGAATTCAGATTTTTTTCTCAGAATTCTGTTTTTTTTTCTTAGAATTCTGTTTTTTTTCTTAGAATTCTGTTTTTTTTTCTTAGAATTCTGTTTTTTTTCTTAGAATTCAGATTTTTTTCTCAGAATTCAGATTTTTTTTTCTCAGAATTCTGTTTTTTTTTTCTTAGAATTCTGTTTTTTTCTCAGAATTCTGTTTTTTTTTCTTAGAATTCTGTTTTTTTTTCTTAGAATTCTGTTTTTTTCTCAGAATTCAGATTTTTTTTCTCAGAATTCTGTTTTTTTTTTTCTTAGAATTCTGTTTTTTTTTTTCTTAGAATTCTGTTTTTTTTCTCAGAATTCTGTTTTTTTCTTAGAATTCAGATTTTTTCCTCAGAATTCAGATTTTTTTTCCTCAGAATTCTGTTTTTTTTTTCTTAGAATTCTGTTTTTTTCTCAGAATTCTGTTTCTTTTTTCTTAGAATTCTGTTTTTTTTCTTAGAATTCAGATTTTTTTTCTCAGAATTCAGATTTTTTTTTCAGAATTCAGATTTTTTTCCTCAGAATTCTGGTTTTTTTCTCAGAATTCTGTTTTTTTTTTCTTAGAATTCTGTTTTTTTTCTCAGAATTCTGTTTTTTTCTTAGAATTCAGATTTTTTCCTCAGAATTCAGATTTTTTTTCCTCAGAATTCTGTTTTTTTTTTCTTAGAATTCTGTTTTTTTCTCAGAATTCTGTTTCTTTTTTCTTAGAATTCTGTTTTTTTTCTTAGAATTCAGATTTTTTTTCTCAGAATTCAGATTTTTTTTTCAGAATTCAGATTTTTTTCCTCAGAATTCTGTTTTTTTTCTCAGAATTCTGTTTTTTTTTTCTTAGAATTCTGTTCTTTTTCTCAGAATTCTGTTTTTTTCTTAGAATTCAGATTTTTTCCTCAGAATTCAGATTTTTTTTCCTCAGAATTCTGTTTTTTTTTTCTTAGAATTCTGTTTTTTTCTCAGAATTCTGTTTCTTTTTTCTTAGAATTCTGTTTTTTTTCTTAGAATTCAGATTTTTTTTCTCAGAATTCAGATTTTTTTTTCAGAATTCAGATTTTTTTCCTCAGAATTCTGGTTTTTTTCTTAGAATTCAGATTTTTTTTCTCAGAATTCAGATTTTTTTCCTCAGAATTTTGTTGTTTTTTCCTCAGAATTCTGTTTTTTTCCCCTCAGAATTCTGATTTTTTTCTCAGAATTCTAGAAGAGAAGAAAAGAAAAAGACGTGCCCACTTTTTTCTTTTTTTTTCCAGTAGCCCTAATCTTCTTCCGTAGTTCAGGCATGACCTTTGCATAAAATAATGTGTATTTAAAGAATATGAACTTTTAAAAAGTTACTAAAATACTGGGTCTCTTTTCATTACTGTGATTTACAATTTGCAATATTTATCTTAAAAATGTTTTAATAATTTAGAAAATTTTGCAACTTCTTATGTATATATATGTTTACTAATTAGTAATTAAAATAATTAAAAATTATGAATAATTATTTGGCCTCGGACAGATAAATTGTAGAATTTCGAGATTTGTTTTTTAGTGAAAACTCTTAAACATTTAGGATACATTTAGTTTGTTTACTGAGTTTACTTTATTAAAAACTTTTTTAAAAACAACTTCTTGAAGACAAAACTATTTGTTTTACAAATGAAAATACTCTCTGCCTAATTACTTTTAAGCAAAACAGAACAACAATTAAAAACATTTAGCAACCCAGTGTTTCAATCCAGGTACAGTTGGCAACAGGTACATCTCAGGTTCACAGTGAAACAGAATGAAGCAAGTGCCTATGTCAATGAAAGTCTCCAAAGACCTTTGCTCTCTTTTTATATGATGGGTTTTTCTCTAGTTTTGCTTTTTGCTAGTTTTCCTCGTCACAACTGGTAGCATGGGATAGTACCTGCAGCTCATTCAGCTTGTACAGGTAGTCCAGCTCGTCCATGATGGGAGTTCCATAGTTCCTGCTGCAAGAAGCTTTGCTGTGTCTCCCACCAGAGTTTCAGGAGTGTGACAGAGGTACCAGGAGACCAGCCGTTACATCAGGACAGGGCTGTCAAAGGGCATCACTGCACATAGTCACAAAATCACCTGCTGATGTTCATGTTTCTGACCAAACTGTAATAAACAGACTCCATGAGAGTGGCATGAAGGTGACATCCTTTGAGCTATGCTCACAGCCCAGCAATCTTCCCTCTAAGCTGCGCGCGTGCGCAATTGCGCACTGCTGGCACGGTCTCTGCGCACAGAAAATCTGCGTTGATATGGCAACATGGCATTTTGTTGTTTAGGTAGGGGGGGGGGGGGTGGTTAGGAGTGACGGCGTGTTTGAGATGTGAGAGATTTGCGAGGTTTAGCACAAATCTTGTGTAGTTAGTGTGTAGTTAGCGTGTAGTTAGTGTGTAGTGTAGTCAATAGTTTTGTTGTGTGTCAGAACAATGAGGCGACTGCTGAATGTTACAGGTGTTACAGCAGTGACACATCTGCTGTTGTCAGGCCTGCAGGTATCAGGCTGTTGTTCTCCTTCATCTCATAGTGGACAGAAATTGTTTTTTGGAGCAGCACAAATAATTTGTGTGGCATCAGATTAGATGATTGTTCTGTAAATAGTTTGAAATATTTATTTAAAAAACGCATTGGCTGCATTTTTAGGTAAAGTTACTTTTTTGAAGAAGTAACTATATCATTAATTGCCCAACACTGGTCATTATTTACTGTATTTTGCAGACAGAGTTACAGACTCTCTCCCAGACCACAGACTCAGACTCATCATAAAAGTCAGCTTTATATATATATATAATAAAGAAAGTTGTGTTTTCAAAATTGGAGTTCAACTAATTTTTACTTCCAATAGTGTTAACATGCTACACAGGTCATGAACAAGATTTTTTTTTTTTTACATTTTCATTGTAAGTGTAAAGCAGTTAATTAAAAGTCGTCTAACATAAATGTAAATGCTGTAATTTGATTATTTTAATAAACCATGTAACTTGGATGCTGGCGTGACCACAGTGCACACGTCTGATGTCGCTCACAGTGGTCCAAGGGGCCGCTCAGAGAGTTTGTGTGTTCGCTCAGACACATGAAAAATCAGAGGGAACACTGCAGCCCAGTATCATGCACATTGATTGGCCTTCCCCAGAGACCAGCAGAACTAGCAGATACACCAGCAGAACCCTGTTCATCATTTCACACATGAAACCAAATACACACAGTTTTTGTTTTTGTAGCCAAGTACAGGATAGGATAGGGGAAGTTAAAGTAACTTGTACTTGTAGATGCTGCCAGAGTGTATATATCTAAATATACACACTAGGTGTTACATTTTTAATTAATAAAACGGCATATTTGTGAAATTATGTTTAATTTGCAAATGTGTTTTTACAGTCTTTTTATATGAAACTCCCCCTTGAGGTCTTCATGTTAATTTACATTAGACACATTGATTTACAGTCTATTTTGTAATTTTTTTTATATAAAAAAACACCAAAATTCTGTCAACTTTATCAGAAAAATTCTGTTAACTCACAGATTTCTTTTACAGTGCAGATGTATTGCAGCTACAAATCCTTGAATATGTACAGTAAGCCACAGTAATATTACTACTACTCATCACTATTTCCTGCATATGAAGTCATTGAGTATTATCCTTTGTTTTTTGCACTCCCTCTACTGTGTTTTCGATGCCCCTGCATGCATCAATGACTGCCGCTCTCCCTAGCGGCTTCTGATTTATGAATTCTATCCTGGTCTGTCATTACCGCCTCCAGAAGGGAGCATTGATGGACCAATATGTCGAGTATGTCACCAGGAGATTCGACCCCTGACACAAACATCGTGAATATTCTTTTGACAACCTCTGGCCTGCAGCATCTCAGATTTAGATGATACAGGATGATACAAGAAAATTGGAGTTATTTAATTTTGCTGAGAGGTTATTATTATATTTTTCTTTAGAGAGGTCTCCCAAACGGTCACATTTTTAGGTAATATCTCTGTAGCTGACACTGTTCCCTGTTTCTCATAGCATACTGTAGAGCTGATATTACCTTCCTGTTCAATCCACCATAAAATAAAACCTGTACACTGTTTCTAAAAACATGTTAGAGGGAACATACTACCATTTATTTTCTCTTTCCTTTTGTCACTAGCACTATGCTCTCAAACATTTCCACAGACAGCTTCTCCTAGCAGCTGCGGATTCTAGCCATCGTGCCTGAAGCAGTGAGCGTCAGGACAAAAGGGCAACCTGAACTCTAAAAATATAGCAAGCTCTATCAGTCTCTAGTGCTTCCTTAATAGCACAAGCCCAGGGTGTGATGCAGTGTAATTATCAGAAGCAGAGGCCCCAGGGCACAGCTCTAGACCGCACGCAGTGCAGGTCATGTTTAGATAGGGACATCTCTCTTTAGAGTATAGATGACACTGACTTCAGGGAGGGGTAAATCAAGTGACCTTCTTCCCCCTTCTCTATTCATATTTGTGTTCTTTAGAGTGTGTTTTTGTCTAAACATCTATGCATGTATTAACAGTATCTTTGGGGCTTACCTATGCCCACATAAAATAAAACCTAACAAGAGAAATGTGGTTATTTGTGATTGCAGCATCTGCAGATATGCCCAACCGGCTGTATCAGTGTATGTGTGTCTTTGTGTGATCCTTGTGAGTTACCTAGTATCAAAAGATCATATGTGAAAATACACACTCTTTCAGTTGTTAGGCTTTACATAACAGGACATAATAATAAAAAACTCTGATCCTTATTGGTTCTAAAATGACTTAAATACATAATAAAATGGATGGATAATCCGATCATCATCATTATTTGTTTTATAAATAAATAATAAGCCAAAACACAAAAGTGCATAAAAAACAAGTCTTTCTGTCTCTGTCTCAAAGACCATAGAGATCATAAGATCTTTGGCATTAACACACACCTGCATGCTGAGCTGACAAAACCTCTGGTTAATAGAGGTGTTCACACTTTAATGTGGATGATTCCTTTATCGAGTGGGATTTGATTATCAGCACTTACTCGCTAGTTACCCTCTTAATTCCTGAGGTCAGGTTGTATTTAGTTTTTCACACAGGGCTTTCACATGTCAGACATGGTTGACATGATGAAATATTTTTGTTGTTGTTCATCTGAGATTTTCTTTAGCTAATTTTAGAACCTGTTGAGAACAAAGTGATATTATGTCCTGAAGGGAGTATACGTTCTTTTTTACATTACTATATATGGCAAAACGTTGGAGCCTTTCTGTTTAATTTTACCAAGCAACCTAAGCCAACTCGGGCTGAGCAACAAAACCAAACCCAGCATCACCAGTACTGATGAAATATTCAGCACCTCACCAAATGCTGGCAATGATGGGAAGAGTGCAATAGCTGTGGGTCTTGTGTCATCCCATGGCTTTGCAGTCGCATGCACACAAGTTACAAAACCTGTGTCTGCACATACATTCTTCACTAATGCCATGTTCTCTCCCAAGCTGGTATCATCTGTCACACTGAGATAATGTCTCAGATGTTTCCATACTGCTACTTGTCCCCATGCATTCACCACACTGATGCAGACACAATAGCCTAGACGATAGAACCAACGATATCCTGGCTCCCCCATTCAGCCTGCGTTCTGCTCTCAAAGACTCGATTATGTGTAACCCTACGCCCAGATAAACACCACAACCTTGGTGCCATTCACAACCCTGAAAAAGAGCAATGCTATTCATCTGCAGGCTTATGTCTGCCTTTTTATGTCAGTAAGTGACATAGGGGAAATGGCGTAATTGACCTGTCAAAACTCTCACGCCAGAAGGTTGCATTTGGAAATCTGGTGATCCTTCATAGTTGCTCTCGGCAGCACAGCCCTTGATCAGGAATCGGGACAGCTATTATCTGTAACAGCGCCAATAGCATTGTTCATAATGTCATGTTGTGCCCTGACAGCCAGTGAGAGTGGACTCATCGCTTTCTTCAGAAGCAACATCTTTGAACGGATATTTTCTGCTAGACACAGTGCTTCAGCTGTCACTGGCTCCTTTGTTGCTGGCTAGCAGCAGAGAGTGAAGAGGGACTGGAAAGACAGGCACTAATCAAAATGTTTATCATTTGATCAAAGGCAGTATGTTATTTTTGAAAAAGCTGTAGCTTAGTCAACAAGTACAGTATCTGTATATGTCTGTGAAACAGTTCTGTGTAAATCTAGAAAAAGGTTTCTGCTGAATTCCCAGCAGTGTTATGTTATTTTAATGTGTTTGATTGATGTATGAGCTTTAACAGTCGGGCCCAAACGTCCAGTTGACTAGCAGGATCTTTGTAGCTGTAATTTCAGTGCATACCGATGTTTTAGATCACTTAAATAAATATTTACAGGCAGTCCTCAGCACTGTTGAGTAATACTGTGAAATGAAATGAAGGTGAAAAAAAAACGGAGATCACTAACTTACTCGCTCACACTTGATTCCTTGTTTGTAGGATTAAACTTTTTGCCGGTGCTAGTTTATCACCATGTCAAGATTGTTTTCCTATTTTATGAATTTCATCTTCTGCCAAAGCCAACACATTGATCATTTCTGATATTCTTCCCTTTTTTGGATATATCCATTAAAAATTCTCTTTGAGCTGATGGGATCAGCAGGACTTCCACATGAAGCTGACTGGCAGCAGTTCTGTACACCTCTGGAATACTGACACTCTGAGACTTTTAAAGTTAATGTAGATCAATAGATGGCTGAGATAAAGAAAGATGATATTTGGTGGAGCTAATTGTTTCCTTATCAGGTGTTTATCAGATTGCCCTGGCATTTTGATGTCTTTTTCATCTCTTTCCATCTCACCAATTCAGTCGCTGGGCTTATCTCACTGCATTTGCGCTTCAAGCTACTGGCCCACGATGTATGTTTCTGGTGATAGTTAATATTCAAATCACTTCATTTTCTTGTGGGCTTTTTCAGCCTCAAAGGACCTCTCACTTGCCCGTTCAGCTCTTTGAACAGATAAGCAATGGAAAATTATGAGAGAATATTTATGGCATAAAGTGATTTCAGAGTTCAGCTGCTGAAAAGATTTTGGCAGTGACGTGAAGGATAAATATCGTGCTGTTTCTGCTTATTAATGTAGAAAAAAATGTGACTTGGATTTTGATTTTGTTTTTCAATGCATTTTTGCAGTTTACTCATCAGTGACCCTCAATATAGAAACAGAATCTTCAATAAACAGTATTCTTACATGGTACCATATTTTCTGCCTTTGTCACTTAAAGCATGTTTCATATATCACTGAAGTTTAGCCAAATGTGGACAATTTTAATGAAGGAAGAAAAAGAAAGAAAGGAAAACTGCAGATTGGCTAAGCCCCAGTCTCAGCACTGTTTGCTTGTTTTTTTCCACTTAAGTCACTCAGAAAGCGATCAAAGTCAACCAGCAGAAGAAGTGGGAAAATGGAACTGAAGACTGTTTTCATAGTCCTTCATTTATTATATTTGATTGTTCCCTTTTTCATTTAAGTCTATGTACTTATTTTGTAAGTTATGTCACTGATATTGGTATTTCTTTCAGTCATTCTTCACTTTTATAATGAACCTTTAATATTTCATTCGTGGTTTCTTATCAATCAGTCAGACGCCTCGGGCTCTCTCAGCAGGTGTTAGCTATCCTCTGCAAGTGCGATAGGAGAAGGATCGTTGAGTGCGAGAGGAACTGACCTGAAAAATAGGATCACGGACAAGCTTGAAACCTGGACCCCCGTAGCCGGTTACCAAGATTACGTGAAGTACCCTCAGAAGGTCTGCTAGATGATGTTAATGCAGCTCTACGGGCAATACCTACAACCACGATTACCGACACTAACAAGCTGATCTACAATACAGCAGCTGTGATCAGTGAGATGCTTGACTACAAGTTGAACAGCCACAAGGGGCAGTACCCTCCATGGAGAAGGAGGCTAGAGGCTAAGATCAAGGTGGCACGGAGGGAGGTTAGCCAACTAACGGAGTTGCAGAAAGGTGCGATGAGGAAGGTGCCTAAGAAGTTCAGGAAGCTGTCCATACCTGAGGCCTTGGAAACTGCCAAGCAAAGACTCACAGCCTTGGCCAGCCACTTGAGGAGGTACACCAGAGAGATAGAAGGCAGGAGAATAAACCAGCTGTTCTCCATGGAACCAGCAACAGTGTACTCAGTGGCAGGGGAACAATAAGAGAACAGCACCACCAAGGTTGGAGCAATACTGGAAGAGCATATGGGAGAAGGACGCAACCCATAACGGCAATGCTCAGTTGCTAGTGGATCTGAGGGCAGACCACAGCAACCTCCCTGAACAGGGTCCAGTAACCATCACAGTGGCAGTGGCGATCGTGGCTCAAGAGTTGGGCGTTCGTCCTGTAAACGGAAGGTTGCCGGTTCGAGCCCCGGCTCCGACAGTCTCGGTCGTTGTGTCCTTGGGCAAGACACTTCACCCGTTGCCTACTGGTGGTGGTCAGAGGGCCCGGTGGCGCCAGTGTCCGGAAGCCTTGCCTGTGGCTGTGGCTACAATGTAGCTGCCATCACCAGTGTGTGAATGTGTGGATGACTGAATGTGTAAAGCGCTTTGGGGTCCTTAGGACCAAGTAAAGTGCTATACAAATACAGGCCATTTACCATTTACCAGGGCTAGCTCTGTGGTCGGCATGAAGCTGGACACTCTGGTGACAGTGGCAGAGAAAAGGACATTAAAGAAACTGATGGACATTATGAACAATGCTGGGCATCCTCTGCACACGGCCATAAACAACCAGAAGAGTCTGTTCAGTGACAGGTTGCTTCTCCCAAAGACAAGAACTAACAGACTTAAAAACTCCTTTGTCCCACACGCCATCAAACTGTTTAACTCCTCTCTGGAGGGGAGAGGGAGGGGAGACAGGAGGACAAAGGAGGGGGGAACAACTAAGCTGTAGTGCCTCTTCACCTCACTGTACAATACCTTGTGCAATACTTTTTGTAAATAGTCAACAGTGCAATAGACTCAATACTTGAAATGTGCAATTCACTTGTATTTTTATTTTTTATTCCTATTTATTCTATTTATCCCCTTTGTATATTTTATTTATATTTGTCTCTGTATTTATATATGTGTGTGTGTGTGTGTGTGTGTATATATATATATATATATATAACAATTCTGTAACTGTAACTTCGGTCGTTGCTGTGCTTTTTGGAAGTCGAATTTCCCAGAGGAACCCACCCGAGGGATTAATAAAGTTCTATCTTATCTTATCTTATCTTATCTTATTTACCATATCCAAGAAAGGGTCTCCAGTATGAAGAGTTGGACAGCACCAGGCCCTGACATGGTTCACGCCTACTGGCTGAAGAAGCTGACTGCACTCCACGAGCGCCTGGCAGCACAAATGAACCAGCTGCTAGTTGACGAGAGACACCCGGAATGGCTAACCAAGGGCCGGACAGTCCTGATCCTCAAGGACCCCCAGAAGGGACCGGTCCCCTCCAACTACCGACCAATAACCTGCCTCAGTACTACATGGAAGCTCCTGTCAGGCATCATATCGGCTAAGATGAACAGGCACATGGGACAATACATGAGTGGGGCACAGAAAGGAATTAGCAAGAATACCAGAGGCGCAAAACACCAGCTACTGGTAGACAGAACAGTCAGCCGAGACTGCAAGACCAGACTGACCAACCTGTGCACTGCCTGGATTGATTACAAGAAGGCCTATGACTCAATGCCCCACACCTTTGGGGTGGCTGTAGCTCAGGTGGCAGAGCGGGTCAGCCACTAATCAGAAGGTCGGCGGTTCGTGCCTCCTGGCTACATGCCAAATATCCTTGGGCAAGATACTAACCCCGTGTTTGTCTACTGGTGGTGGTCAGAGGGCCCGGTGGCGCCTGTGTCCGGCAGCCTCGCCCCAGGGCAGCTGTGGCTACAATGTAGCTTGCTATCGCCAGTGTGTGAATGTGTGTGTGAATGGGTGAATGACTGAATGTAGTGTAAAGCGCTTTGGGGTCCTTAAGCACTAGAAAAGCGCTATACAAATGCAGGAACTCAATGGGGATGTGGCGTACAACACTGGAGGCCAACCTCAAGCCCATAGCACAAGTCACCATCAAGTGCGGGATCTACCAAGGAGATGCTCTGTCCCCACTGCTGTTCTGCATAGGCCTGAACCCCCTCAGTGAGATCATTAACAAGACTGGCTACGGATACCGACTACAGACTGGAGCAGTTGTCAGCCACCTCCTGTACATGGATGACATCAAGCTGTATGCCAAGAGTGAACGAGACATCGATTCACTGATCCACACTACCAGGCTATACAGCAATGACATTGGAATGTCGTTCGGACTGGAGAAGTGTAGTCGGATGGTAACAAAGAGAGGGAAGGTAGTCAGAACTGAGGGGATTGAACTACCAGAAGGCAACATTGCAGACATAGAGGACAGTTACAAGTACTTGGGGATCCCGCAGGCAAATGGGAACCATGAAGAAGCCCTAAGCCCATGGAGGGTTTCACCCCAAGTCCAGCACCCTGAGGCTGTACGCTAAGCGGAAGGAAGGGGGCCGGGGACTGGTGAGTGTCAGCACCACAGTCCAGGATGAGACATGAACATCCACGAATACATTGGGAAGATGGCCCCAACTGACAGCGTGCTCAGTGAATACCTCAGGCAGCAGAAACCCAAGAAAGAGGAGGGAGACGAGGAACCATCGTGGAAGGACAGGCCCTGCACGGTATGTACCACCGGCAGATAGAGGAGGTGGCTGATATCCAGAAATCCTACCAGTGGCTGGACAAAGCTGGACTGAAAGACAGCACAGAGGCACTAATTATGGCAGCACAAGAACAAGCTCTGAGCACAAGATCCATAGAGGCTGGGGTCTATCACACCAGGCAAGACCCCAGGTGCAGGCTGTGTAAAGATGCCCCAGAGACAATCCAGCACATAACAGCAGGGTGCAAGATGCTAGCAGGCAAGGCATACATGGAACGCCATAACCAAGTGGCCGGCATAGTGTACAGGAACATCTGTGCCGAGTATAACCTGGAAGTCCCGAGGTCAAAATGGGAGATGCCCCCAAGGGTGGTGGAGAATGACCGAGCTAAGATCCTGTGGGACTTCCAGATACAGACGGACAAAATGGTGGTGGCTAACCAACCGGACATAGTGGTGGTAGACAAACAGAAGAAGACGGCCGTAGTGATCGATGTAGCGGTTCCCAATGACAGCAATATCAGGAAGAAGGAACACGAGAAGCTGGAGAAATACCAAGGGCTCAGAGAAGAGCTCGAGAGGATGTGGAGGGTGAAGGTGACTCCCAAACTAGGCGAGTGGCTCCAGCAGATCCCGGGAACAACATCGGAGATCTCTGTCCAGAAGAGCGCAGTCCTGGGAACAGCTAAGATACTGCGCAGGACCCTCAAGCTCCCAGGCCTCTGGTAGAGGACCCAAGCTTGAAGGATAAACTGCCCACAGGGGCGAGAGGGGAATTTTATTTTATTTTTTTATATATATGTTGAACTGCCCATCAAACAGGCAATTATGTTTGTTTTCAGCCTACTTAGTGGCATCAGAAATAATTAAGCACAGTGCTGGTTCAGCGGGCTCTTCCCATCTGCTTCTGTAGAGCAAACGACATGTGTAATATTCTGCTCATCCTAGTATAGCAGATGTACAGCTCACACACGTGTCAACTGCCACAGGAAGGGAGGACGTTCAGATCCATTCGTAGAAGAAGTGCAACTCACAGAAACAAGAGAATAAACAAGACATTGTAAAAACTTTCCTTTGCATGATAAACTCACTTCCTAAATGACAATGAGATGTGCCAGAAAGTAAAGTGCCACATGATGTCTGAAGCCAGTGAAACTGTAGCCTCCATTCATGGTGATAAAGTGATTTAATATCCAGTGTCTGGGCTGCTGTGTTCACTGGTGCCAGAAACAATTACTGTCATCAATAAATGATAAATGCCAGAACAAAAGAGAGGTTATTTCTCCACCAAGAAGCTGGATTTCAGTGCTGATGGACACCGGACTTTCAATCCTTTTCTCTCTGTGATTAATGGAAAGGTGGGGGGGGTGAGACACTGAAGGGGAATGGAAAACTTATTAATTTAGGGTAATAAGCAGGGAGAGGTGCAGATAGCGCTGGATTCAGTCACAACACTAAGAGATAAGATAAGATAAGATAGAACTTTATTAATCCCTCGGGTGGGTTCCTCTGGGAAATTCGACTTCCAAAAAGCACAGCAACGACCGAAGTTACAGTTACAGAACTGTTATATATATATATATATACACACACACACACACACACACACACACACACATATAAATACAGAGACAAATATAAATAAAATATACAAAGGGGATTCCTAATTCCTTTCTGTGCCCCACTCATGTATTGTCCCATGTGCCTGTTCATCTTAGCCGATATGATGCCTGACAGGAGCTTCCATGTAGTACTGAGGCAGGTTATTGGTCGGTAGTTGGAGGGGACCGGTCCCTTCTGGGGGTCCTTGAGGATCAGGACTGTCCGGCCCTTGGTTAGCCATTCCGGGTGTCTCTCGTCAACTAGCAGCTGGTTCATTTGTGCTGCCAGGCGCTCGTGGAGTGCAGTCAGCTTCTTCAGCCAGTAGGCGTGAACCATGTCAGGGCCTGGTGCTGTCCAACTCTTCATACTGGAGACCCTTTCTTGGATATGGTAAATAAGATAAGATAAGATAAGATAAGATAGAACTTTATTAATCCCTCGGGTGGGTTCCTCTGGGAAATTCGACTTCCAAAAAGCACAGCAACGACCGAAGTTACAGTTACAGAATTGTTATATATATATATATATATATACACACACACACACACACACACATATATAAATACAGAGACAAATATAAATAAAATATACAAAGGGGATAAATAGAATAAATAGGAATAAAAAATAAAAATACAAGTGAATTGCACATTTCAAGTATTGAGTCTATTGCACTGTTGACTATTTACAAAAAGTATTGCACAAGGTATTGTACAGTGAGGTGAAGAGGCACTACAGCTTAGTTGTTCCCCCCTCCTTTGTCCTCCTGTCTCCCCTCCCTCTCCCCTCCAGAGAGGAGTTAAACAGTCTGATGGCGTGTGGGACAAAGGAGTTTTTAAGTCTGTTAGTTCTTGTCTACTGCAATAGGTGGATCAAATTCAGGCTATAATGGCCTTGCTCTGTGACTGTCAAATGCAAACATGGCGAATGTAATAAACACTCCCCGAAAGATTTGAGCCATATTTGAACTACTGTATCATAACATATTAGGACCTGCGGTGAAGCATCACAGTGTACACAGTTATTCCAAAGAGAGGAACACTTGCACTTTCGGTCTGCAGATGATTTGACTTGCTGAAAACCAATACAAAAACTAATGTCAATGGACTGCATCTTGTACACATTGTACCTGCTCAAGTCATTTTTTCCAAGTCACTGAATTTATTTCTACTCCACCCGAGGCAGACACAACTGTACAATAACTGTTTCTGTCTTGCTTGGTTGTATGGGAGTTGCAGTATGCCACAATGATGGCTGTGAGCTCAGTTCAGCAATTAGTGTGTTCACTCAACACAGCAGTAGCACCAGTGAGGTACAATTATACCCTGTCATTGAATATAGATGTGTGAGGGACCATAGCAAGTACAAAAGCACACTGTTATGATAAACACTGCCTGGAAATCTAAAATGAAACACTGCACAGTCACTGTATATTTATATACCTTTCCACACATGAGTGCATGACTAAATGGTGTTTCGATGTTTGCTTTAGCAGTAACTCAGGTAATTAGTTAGATAGGAGGAAAGAGCTGCAATCATAGCACCACCTTCAGGGGCTGCACATTGATAGAAATTCACCAGGATGGTTACTTAACACAAGATCTGTAGACTGCAGTGAAATATAGCCCCATGTTTTTCTTTTTGTTTTTACGTCTACTTCTATATCTACTGCAGGAGGATATTTGTGGAAGTAAATGCCAGCAGCTTTACTGCACATACCTTTAACAGACATTCTGCTGAAGCATAGAACTTGGGACAAAAGACAAAAATATGTAATGTGCGTCTCAGACGAGTGAGATGACCCTCGCTGTTCTGCTTCCCACCTACCTCAGGTCTGCGTGGAAGCAGCTGCTTCATCCTATGGGGAGAGATTTGCCAGCTCAATCCATAATGTGTCAGAGTTCATCTCATCTCACACTGTGTGCTGGTAAATGACAACTGTCAGCTGTGTGCACTCTCTGCACATGTCTTATTCTCTTTCTTATGTATTTTATAGTATATGTATGCACACTACACTTCCATATACATTTACAGTATGAACTCTGTATGTGTGTATACACTGTATTAAATAACTTTTCAGACTAGGGCCAATCTTACTTCTTTGCATTCTGCATTGTCATGGCTGAATTTCTGCCACATTGACAAATAAGACTTGAAATGCGTTAATATTTGATAAAGTTGCTCACTACTTTGCTGGTTGACTCGTGGTCTATGGTGGCTGGAAGCTAGTATCTTGATGAAAAACTTCTTTGAGTTCGGCACTGCCTCTCTCTAAAGCTGTAAATCAACCTAAGGACTGTCATCTGCTTTTATTGACCGAGGCCATTTTTCCTCTGTTTCATTCATTTTAAATGAGACTTTATTCACTTTAGAGTATGCTGTGGGATCCATGTTTTATATTGTTTCCAACGTTTTCATATTAAGTCGCATATGTTTCATTGCACATTAGTCATTTTTAAAGTCCGCAAGAGACACATGCACAAGGTCCTATATTTCCCAAACTCCTCTTAGAGGTAGTTTTGATTTGGGTCCACTGTACTTGTGTCAGATATTGGATGGCCTTTTTGTGTCATTTCTTAAGCCTGCAGGTAGATTGAGAGGACAGTTGAACTTTATGGGTATTGGATATAATATTAATGACCCTCAGGCAAAAGTGCCTGCGCTGTAGTTCTCTGCTGCTGTTTCATTTTCTAAATCATTGACACAACACACATGCCAGCCCAACATCTCCCTTGGCACACATATGCTCGTATGCCGCTCTGTGTTCTGCACATATTTTTTGTTCAACAAAGTGGTAGACAGTTAAGTCACCCAACTTTTGATAAACCGCATCACCGTCTTAGAGAACAAACAACTGAATTGTCGGAGGCAAAACTAGCATTTATACAAACATGCAAACAATTTAATGATCATGAATGCAACACCGATTATCACACTGAGTCAAAAAAAGAAACTGTGACAGCTGCTTTGATCCTTAAAACATATGGTTTGTGCTGTGCAAGCATTTGAAGGCCTTTCATCAAAACTGAATTTCCTATATTCATAAACCTGAATATCATTATAATGGATCAATGGACTCTGGTGAATTTGAAAGTAATTGTTACACTTGAAATAGGACATTACTTGTCCAACCTTATCCTTTTGCCTCCATCTCACCCTATCTCTAGCATCCTTCTCTGTTACACCAGCCCTCCTTCAGTATGTCACTGATCTTCTCCTTCCCTTATGCCTGGCAGCTCCATCTTCAACATCCTTTCTCCATAATATCCTCTATCCCTCCTCTGCACAGGCTCAAACCATCTCAGCCTTATCTTTCTAACTTTGTCTCCAAACTGCTCAAGCCGGGCTGTCCCAGTGATGCACTCATTTCCAATCCTGTCCCTCCTCACTACAAATAAAAATCTTAACATCTTCAAATCTGCCACC
The DNA here is from genome assembly GCF_057382095.1 of Aulonocara sp. 'chitande type north' Nkhata Bay. NCBI lineage: Eukaryota > Metazoa > Chordata > Actinopteri > Cichliformes > Cichlidae > Aulonocara > Aulonocara sp. 'chitande type north' Nkhata Bay. The sequence goes on along the minus strand of NC_141363.1, from coordinate 399,746 downwards.
TCCAACTCGGGTTCCTGTTCTTTGTAAGTGCCACGGTTCCCAAACCATACACCATAGCAGGTCTCGTTATTCTCTTATGAACCATCCCTTTCACTCTTGCTGCTATCCTTCCATCACAAATCGTTCCTGACACTCATTTCGGTCCACTCCACACTGCTTGCACCCTCTTCTTCCCCTTTCGTGTGTATTGTATTCTCTGATAATCCTGACTTCCTCATTCGGTATCAGTTTCTCTCTCTGCATCCTATCATGTGTCACAAAGTCACAGTGCAACATCTTCTGACCTTCTCTATACTTCCAACTCAAAATGCTCAAAGCAAACATCACATGCCTGGAGCTCTTTCTCAGCATGAAACAGTGCTACTCATTGATTATTGACCTCACTTCCTATCTTAGGTTTATCAACTCTTTCTTATATCTTCATGCTATAAACCCTCTTGAAAAACAGTACTGGTACACTTCTCCATTCCTCAGTCTCACTCTCTGAGATGAGTGTTAAGCACACCACCAGCACTGACTCCCTATTTCTAACCTGTACTACCTGTTACCATACCCAAATATATGATAAAAGTGTTCTTACTATAATTTAATTATTAACCCCAAGTGGATCTTTCTTCCTAAGAGGTAAAAAGCCCAACGGCATCAGTTACTATAAAGGAACACACACACACACACACACACACACACACACACACACACACACACACACACACACACACACACACACACACACAGTTTGTAGGTTATTTTGCATGTTGAAAGGGAGCAAATAGCAAATTTACCTCACTTATATAAAGTGAGGTAAATAGAGACGAGTAAAAGATGGCTCGTCTGTGGTGGAAAAATAAGTTAAGCACAAGTTTCAGATTCTGGAACTTCATTATGTGTCATTTTCTATTTCATCTCACTACATTTCGCAGTCAGTGTTTTATACTCTTTACTCCTCTTATGTGTACATTGGAGCATTGCCTAGTTGGTGGCTGTTGCTCATGATTTATATGAATGAGGTTTTTCTTAGTTAACCTAATTTTGTTGTGAAATGTTGCCTTTGTTTTAATTATCTTTTTAAATGCTGAAATACTGAATTTTAAATGTAATACTGGATAAAAACCATTATGCAGCCTTCCCTGTCTGCTGTTGCCCCTAACACACCTTCGTTGGTTCCAAAGTGAGCATATAAAAAAGACATCAAGGTTTCTGACTTTTAACCTGAACTTTACTGAGAATTTTACAACAGCATATCAAATCTAAAAACAAGTATTTGAACAGCTTTACACTGGGTTTCAGTCGATGTTTAGCTGTCAGCTGTTAGCTGTTATTGTTTGCTTTGATATTCACAAAATACTGTTTTCAGCCACATCATGCAGCTGTTTAGTTAAAAGAGAAAAAAACTCTACACCTGCTATGCGCAACATGCAGACAAACACAGCAGTTATCTGTTAAATCAAGTTGTGCATTTAACCCTGAAAGAAGCAGAATATTCTTTCTGCAAACAGTAAAATCTAAAAGAAGTTTGATTGTGAAAAAGATATGGGTGCCGTTTCTGTGTACACCCATCTGAGTGGATACATCTAATCTTTATTGCTTACTGCTATGCACACACACACCACATCACATTTATTATTAGACTTTTTTTAATACTGCCATTGGATTTGCCATCTCTCTCTCTCTGTCTCTGTGATTGAATGTGGTAATAATGCACATTCATGTATTTACTGCTTCAATCTGAGTTTGTCTCATGACTGGCATTCTGCATTCAATCAAAACATTGTCTGTTTAAGTATTATATAATAAAGACTAAATAAAACAAGTAATATTCAGAAGGAGAAATTCAGTGTTGATCCAATCCAGATTATGATATAATTTCCCCATGGTCTAAATGAGAGTCCTGTGAGACTACTTTGATGGACAGCCACACTGCTGGGTTGTTTATACTCCAATGAAATGCATTTCATTGTCAGTGAGCAGACCTGTCACAGTGCTCCACTCTGTTTTGCTCTGAATGCGAGGACATGTTCCAAAACACTATGAATATTCACAAGCATGGCATGGCCATTAATGGCAGGCCAGGACTCTGCTTTGCAGTCAGTGTTGCTGACAGTCAACGTCTCACTCCATCATCATTACAAATGTATCATTGCTTATCAGTTTAGCATTAAAGGAAAAGGTATTTTTCTCAGTGACTAGCAGAAGATGACTGACTAAATAATAATGTATATATTTGATTATATCTGTATTTTCTTGTATTGTATAAAGGGTCTTTTGTGGTATGTAGGACACAAATGTTTGTAAAGCCCAGAAAGGGTTTTTGTGGCTGTGGGTGTGAATAGAGATGAAAGATAATGGGCTCAGTTTTCACTGAGTCTAGCCCTGCACCATAGCCATGGTGCCATAAAAAGCAAAGCAGCTTCATTATGTGACAGTATGTACAGCTACACTATCACACACGGGAGCATATTCCCCAATTTATTCTGTTTTACAAACACACACATGAAACGCATTTCATTTATTTGTCGTTCAGTGTGGGTGTTCTGCGCAGGCTTTGGCCTAACACAATAAACAGGGGAGTGAAGGGGGGCAAATTCAATTTCACCTCTCTTATACCGATACACCTATACACAGTGAAATGAGGACACACATACCAAAAAGAGGAAAAAATACCCTTCTTTTTATTACATTTCCCTTTGGGCTTGCATGTGCATGTGTAGACTCCCAGACATGTAGAGACATGGTTACACACACACAGACACACACACACACACACACACAGACACACAGACACACACACACACACACACACACACACACAAAGAAGTGCACTTTTTAGGCTGAGAACTAAGAATATGATGACTGATGCTGCTTTAGGGATGCAGCATAGATATCGTTTTCAAAAATGACAAAAACATTTTGAGGCTTTACCCACAGTGAAGGATATTTTGCAGGATATAACACACATGGCAGTGATGCAGTAAAGACAGGCTTCAAACAAGGATCACTGTCTTTACTGCATCATGACTAAGCCTTTTTACACCATAGTCATTTTGATTTTTTTCCCACCATAATAATATAATAGTAATATAAAGTATATTTTGGCAAAGTAGTCGGGGGAGATTGTTGGTCAACAAAACATTTGATTTTAACACAAAAAATTTATTTTCTTTTCATGTCACTTTTAGAGATGACCTGGATCATTCTATCAACACAAAAATACAGTGGGGCAAAAAAGTATTTAGTCAGCCACCGATTGTGCAAGTTCCCCCACCTACAATGATGACAGAGGTCAGTAATTTGCACCAGAGGTACACTTCAACTGTGAGAGACAGAATGTGAAAAAAAAATCCATGAATCCACATGGTAGGATTTGTAAAGAATTTATTCGTAAATCAGGGTGGAAAATAAGTATTTGGTCAATAACAAAAATACAACTCAATACTTTGTAACATAACCTTTGTTGGCAATAACAGAGGTCAAACGTTTACTATAGGTCTTTACCAGGTTTGCACACACAGTAGCTGGTATTTTGGCCCATTCCTCCATGCAGATCTTCCCGAGAGCAGTGATGTTTTGGGGCTGTCGCCGAGCAACACGGACTTTCAACTCCCGCCACAGATTTTCTATGGGGTTGAGGTCTGGAGACTGGCTAGGCCACTCCAGGACTTTCAAATGCTTCTTACGGAGCCACTCCTTTGTTGCCCGGGCGGTGTGTTTTGGATCATTGTCATGTTGGAAGACCCAGCCTCGTTTCATCTTCAAAGTTCTCACTGATGGAAGGAGGTTTTGGCTCAAAATCTCACGATACATGGCCCCATTCATTCTGTCCTTAACACGGATCAGTCGTCCTGTCCCCTTGGCAGAAAAACAGCCCCATAGCATGATGTTTCCACCCCCATGCTTCACAGTAGGTATGGTGTTCTTGGGATGCAACTCAGTATTCTTCTTCCTCCAAACACGACGAGTTGAGTTTATACCAAAAAGTTCTACTTTGGTTTCATCTGACCACATGACATTCTCCCAATCCTCTGCTGTATCATCCATGTGCTCTCTGGCAAACTTCAGACGGGCCTGGACATGCACTGGCTTCAGCAGCGGAACACGTCTGGCACTGCGGGATTTGATTCCCTGCCGTTGTAGTGTGTTACTGATGGTGACCTTTGTTACTTTGGTCCCAGCTCTCTGCAGGTCATTCACCAGGTCCCCCCGTGTGGTTCTGGGATCTTTGCTCACCGTTCTCATGATCATTTTGACCCCACGGGATGAGATCTTGCGTGGAGCCCCAGATCGAGGGAGATTATCAGTGGTCTTGTATGTCTTCCATTTTCTGATGATTGCTCCCACAGTTGATTTTTTCACACCAAGCTGCTTGCCTATTGTAGATTCACTCTTCCCAGTCTGGTGCAGGTCTACAATACTTTTCCTGGTGTCCTTCGAAAGCTCTTTGGTCTTGGCCATGGCGGAGTTTGGAGTCTGACTGTTTGAGGCTGTGGACAGGTGTCTTTTATACAGATGATGAGTTCAAACAGGTGCCATTCATACAGGTAACGAGTGGGGGACAGAAAAGCTTCTTACAGAAGACGTTACAGGTCTGTGAGAGCCAGAGATTTTCCTTGTTTGAGGTGACCAAATACTTATTTTCCACCCTGATTTACCAATAAATTCTTTACAAATCCTACCATGTGGATTCATGGATTTTTTTTTCACATTCTGTCTCTCACAGTTTAAGTGTACCTCTGGAGCAAATTACTGACCTCTGTCATCATTTTAAGTGGGGGAACTTGCACAATCGGTGGCTGACTAAATACTTTTTTGCCCCACTGTATGTAAAGCTTAAAATTAAGCATATAGTTAGTATAAAACATGTTTTCATAGGCATTAAAAGGGTCAGTCGCAGCCAGGTGCTGCTAATCAAATGCACTTGTTGTGAGCAGTTGGGCTACAGTGTCCATCATTCTCCATCATTCTATAGTGAAAAAGATTATTTACAAGTGGAAAACACTCAAGGCATTTGTCAGGAGTGGACGTCTCATCAGATTTACCCCAAGGTCACCCATTCAGTGTTTTTTAAAAAAGAAATCACCATCACCAGTCTGTTTAAACAATGGAGTAAAATGCAAATAAAATACAGTAAAAGAGGATTCAGACAGGCAAGTCCTGTAGCAGCAGCTTTGCACAGAACAGATAAAAGAGAAATCATGAGCTTGCAGATATGCTTTTCATTGCCGACAGATGATACAACCTCATATGTTAAGGAGGCAGAAGTGCCAAATGACCAACTGAAAGTGACAGTATTTGTGGATGGCAAGACAAAACTAGCTTGACACTTTACCTGATCCTGAGGGCTTCATTTCGAGCATTTAGCTTCCGGACACACTTTGCAAAGTTTACTAAACACACAAGAATGATTTAGGGCTAACTAAATTGGCTCATGAATCATGCTTTGCAGGCCAGAAATGAATTTACCGAGACCCAGGGATATCACCGGAAACTTTATGAGTAAATTATTATAAGAGACTTATTGTAGTTTTCTTGTCTGTAGTTTGTGTTAGACACAATCATTCACAATGTGTCAGATCGCCAAATTATAATTACATACTGCTGAATACACTACTTCCCTCTATACCCGAAGGAATATCTGCTGCTTTATCACTGCAAACACACACTGCAGTAATCAGAAATGCTTGGATAGTCAGGAAGAGTGGAACACTTATTCTCTGTCTATTTCTCTGTGTGTACACTAACTACGTTATTTAATGTTTGAAAGAGCAACTGCCCAGATGCTGAGGCCCACAAAGCATCTCTGTCATTTATCCAATGTTAGACTGAGCCACTATGAAGCTGTATTCAGAGAATGAATGGGGTATAATGACAACATCCTTAAACAGCAACCATCATCTATAAATGGACTAATGGAGATTCTCAACATTTTGATAACTGTGGCAGAACTGGCGCATCATTCACATCAAGTGCTGTAATCTTTCCCCCTGGTATTTTCTCTGTCATTACCAAAGGCCCTCTCGACTATCGTGATGTATTTCTGCAGTGAGAATAAGTTTCTCCTGGCACTCAGCTCCGTATTCCTAACTGGTCTTTTCACTTTAATATTCACCAAACATTTTGAATATACCATGAGACTTGTGCTGCAGCGCGACTGCTGTAATTGCAGAGATATAATGTTCCTCATAAGATTTATGAGCTATTAATCTGTTCATGCAGAATGAGTCTCAGAGTTGGGAGACATATGATTAGAGTTAATCATTTGTCATGGCTGCTGCAGACATAAGGCTTTAAGCTACAGATATTTCATCCAAACTGCAGTGATGGTGGATCCCGCAAAACTCCCCAAAATCTCATTTTTCGGGCTATGTCAAATCTTCTAAGTGTTACAGCTGTATAATAGGTGCATGCTCATTGTACCACTTTTACTTGATATTTTACCCCTATTATATTTAATGAGGCCTTTGCACTTCAGTCAAATGAGGCCATTAGTACACTTTGGGCCACATTTACTAAGCAGGGCAAATTAGCGTGAGGCTAGGCACCAATGTGAGGGGAAAGTTCTGAGAACGGTCTACTAACAATGTGCAAATTTATGAACACACACACAGCCTCTTCACTTTGATAATGACCAATGGAATCTACCAAGAGCCCCACAAATTAGTGTACGGCTGCAGACAAGGAGAACTGAATAGGGGGGTGAGGAGTCTACTAGCAACACAGGCTTATTAGATGTTTTCTGATGAACAGAGTATAAGCATAGATTTGCTCTGTTAGGAATCAGCAGTGCAGTGAAGACCAAGGAAAAGCACAAAAGATTTTGAAAAAGCCTTCTTTAAAACTGGAGGCATTAGCGGAGGAATTTAACAATTTCAAACTGTCTGAGCTACATAAAAGAGACATCTGAAATACTACTGATGAGGTCTGTGCAGCAGGAGGGGCGCAGAGAAAATAAAAATGTCAGACCTCTCTGGTGCAGAAAGTGGAAGTAACATTTGAAGACCACATCACTGAATTTTGTCAGGTAGCCAATTTATTCTCCTTATATCTATATGCAGACTAATGTCAACAAGGGAAACACTGGGCACTGTCCATGGTCCTGAAATGTGAAGCTCCACGGGATGCTGAATATCTGTCTTTCTTGTTGGTTTATCTTCAAATTAAAGATAAAGTAATTTTTAATAGTAACATTCTTATTTTATTTCCAATAATTTATATGTTCAGATAAAAGCATCTTGTGGCTTTTACTTTTTTCTGCCACATAGTGTCTGTATTGAATGGTGCCTGCTCACAGGAGCCCTAGTTTATCAAGTACAAAGTAGATAAAGTCTTGTTTTTTGTTTTTTATTTGGCACTAATTAATTGCTCAATAAGCCAAGCTGTAAATTGACTACTGCAAACATTAGCCAATCACCTTACATGATTTATTTAAATACCCTCCTCCACAAATGGTTAATTCTGAAAAGGAATCACCCGTCAATGCACATGCGATAAGTGCAGCAAAATAACTTTGTCCATTTTTAAATTTTCTCTGGTCTTGACAAGAGGTGTTTTAGTGGCAAAAGAGGTGCAAACTATAAGTAAATCTGCTCCTTAATGCTGTAATACCACACACACAGCACTCATGACACCCCACTCACTTGAAAATATATTCTATTACACCCTGCTGAGTGGAATGAAATTACATTCAGTGGATGGAGGGAAGTCTGCAAGCTAGCTGAGGCAGATAATTTAACAAAGGAAGTGAAGCCTGCAAGCTAGTTTAGACAGTCAATTTGAGTCTACCACTATATTCAGATGGCATATATTTCACAGCAGAGAGAAATGTATATCACATTGTTTGTTGTTGCCGAGCAGAGGGTAAATAAACAATTTCTGATCTTGTCAATCAGAGCAAAATGACTATATGATTAGTGGCAAATACTGTAGTCTGAGTAACTATTACAACAATGTCCAACTTAAAAGACCTTTCTGCTATTGTTATTATTTGGATAATGTTCAAAGTCATAGTCCAGCATTTGTTTTGACCCAACTGGCCCATTCTCTTTGTTTACTCTGTGGGTCTATATCAGTATCACACCACAAAATCCTGGGCTCCCCGAAGACAAGTCACATAATTCCTACAGCTTTCTATGTTGGTGGGATTTGTCACCGGGCATTTGGGGAAATAACACATCTTGCTGTTTTCTTGGGAGGAGACTCTGCTTTTGCTACAGCCCAGTTGCCACACCACTCATTATTCTGTCGCTTGCTACTGCTGCTCTTTTTAAATATATATTTTTAAGCTTTTAAACTGAGCTAGTAAGTTATTCTTACACCAGATCCCATGCTGTAATGCATTTAGTGTTTCCTTGTGATGAAGTGAGAGCTTGGAAACCAAAAATCCTATTTTACTATCACGTAATAATCTATTCCACATGTGTTTGCTGACTGATCTTTATGTACTCAACTGTCTGCAACACAAGCAATCAATTTAAGCTAACAATGCCATGCCCACTGTTCTGTTTGTCTGCTGCTGTCTGCTAGATTTTCATCAGTCCTATCTACACCACAGAGCCCACCTGTAGTTTCTCATTTCACTAGGAGGGAAGTTGATTATCTTCGCTCTCCCCCACCCTTTTTTTCTTTGGTTTGAGCTTGCATGGATTGCGTGCATGAATCTAGACCAGAGACTAGATTCTACGCATAATCTGACATGATTTGAAATTCAAAAGGCTCAGAGGAAATGCCTATGGGATTTTATTTTCATTTAAGGCTGTGGCATTGGAATATTGGGTTGACTGGGTTGTTACCATACTAACACTTATTCATGCTGTAAAAAAACAGAAAAACAAACAGGATCTCAAAACACATTTGCAAACTGGAGGAAAGAAAGAGACATTATTGCTTTTGAATGTACTGCAGAGCATGCTGCTATAGCTATTATGTTAAAGAAGTAACTCAAACTTAGAAATTCAGCCTCCTGTATTGGAGTCCCAGAGCAGATCTAGCAGAGTACATTCACAAAGAAAATATCGCGCCTGTGAAAATGTCAGTAGTTTGGTTGAGCTCTCCTCTGAGAGGTGATACAGCTGAAGAAGCTCTGTCTTTGACTTTGACCTGAGCTGACCAAAACAGAAACCTCTGCTGCTTTCATTCCTCCTGTAAGTCAGGAAGAGGTTTTATCACACTCTGCTAAACCCCTTTATCTTACACTCTAATCCCCCAACACACAGGGGCTTACATACACATAGACTATGATGTTTTATATTATATTTTTCATTAAACCCCCTTCAAGGAGGATTCTTTTCCCCCACTGGCCAGTTTAAATTATGCTGTTTTTTTTTTTCAATCATGGACAATCATGCAAAATAGTTTTCTGTCTGCTTCCAACCTGTTTTAAAGCTGATGTGTTAATGGTGCTTCACTCAAGTACATTGTTGATAGGTAGCAGCATTCATTACTTAGCATAACACTGTATTATTTTACCAACATTTGGCCTTGTGTTTAGCATGTGCTTGTCTCTGTTTAATCAGTGTTTATTCAGCTGGAGTGTGGTGACGATCATCCCCAGGCATTTACCAATTTACTCACAGATAAACTCTATATGGATCACAATTACTGAAATGCACTAGCAATCAGATAGCAAAATTAAACAATTACCTTGCGTTTAGAACTCTGTAATTTTTCCTTCTCGTCAGGTGTTGCACAGGAAAAAGTCAGGAAACAGACACAAACAAGTCAATGGGAGCTGACATAATTCCACTTGCTGAGATGAAGACTGCTCATTTAGTTTGCAAAAGAACACACAAAGCAATCGATACTCCATCTCCTGCTTTATTTCCATTTTCTTCTAATGAGAAAAGAGAGATTCACTTTATCAGGATCACTCAATGCTGCAATGTCTAAAAATCAAGAGATTTGAATGCATTGAGTCTGCCTTGTTTGAATAGTATGAAAACTAATCTATGCATACCCAGTGTTTGGTTTGTGGTTAATACTGGGCTTAAGGAAGGGTTTGGATAGGAGATGAGATGAGAGGAGCTGAAAGGGAAGTCAGAACTGGAACACACTGTCAGAGACTGCATGCTATCTGCTGGGTAAAACTGAGATCTCCACTTAATTTTTGGGCCCAAAGCTTATAATTAGCATGAGACTTCAAAACAAGCTAAGCTTTCATGCTGCAGCAGAACCTTCCAGACTGATCTCTAAAGCTGCTTTCCCTCATCACCATCATCAAAATGCTACACTTGATTATCTTTCAACAGTTGATCTTGCATCCCAAACCCAGAGAATTCCCGAGTGAATATAGATCTAATATGGCGCAGTTGTTTTAAATGCACAGGCAAAAAGGAAACGTCCTGTCAATATTCATGTCTTCAGCTTTTCCGCTGGCAGCTTGCTAACTACCCCTGACTGCGCAAGGTCGGTGTGAGTGCTGGTTCTCTCGTGGTTACAGTGCACTATAAAAACAATCGTGATATAAAAGTGTTTTACTGTGTATTTTACAGTTTTGTACTGTTCTTCTAGAATATCATTAAATTTACATAAATAGACTGATTTTACATTTCAAATGTAAATTAACATAAAATCACTGTAAATGTAATAAAACACAATTTTATTGTTTGTTAAATGTATTTGTCTGTACGTGTGCATATTTGGATTGTTAAAATACATTCACAAATGCATCATAATTTCACAAATATTTGTCCGTTAGTTGAAAGATTGAACTGTTAAATTCAAATGTAATACTATGGAAAAATATATAAAATGATTCGTATAAACTTTTTTACATCAAACAATTATTACTATTATTGTTATTTGGGACGATCGTGGCTCAAGAGTTGGCAGTTCGCCTTGTAATCAGAAGGTTGCCGGTTTGAGCCCTGGCTCGGACACTCTCAGTCATTGTGTCCTTGGGCAAGACGCTTCACCTACCGCCTACTGGTGGTGGCCAGAGGGGAATTATAAAGTGGAATTGTGCAGCGCTTTGAGGGTCTCATAAACCGCGATATGAATGCAATCCATTGTTATTTAAACCAACTGCTAACTGTATATTTCTGTACATTAAAGTATTTTTATTCATAGTGCCGCATTCATTGACCTTGTTTGTAGGTAATTTCATTGTTTAATCACGTTAAATTGTTCCTAATTTAATGTTTAAAAGCAGTTGAAAAAGGCAAAATCCCATGTAAAATTAGGGCAACAAACTGTAGTGTCATTACTGAAAATAACCGTATTTTTATGGGAAAGTTATTTTCTGTTATTATTTTGGCGCCCCAGCTGCTGGAATATTACTGTTTTCTAGGATTTGTTTTTTACGGTGTGGGTTAGCTTTGTGTAGACTGAATAGAACATCTGTGATCTAATAATATCCCTTCTATCATGCATATTTTATGTGTTTTCACAGCTATTTCTCAAATCTGCTTTGGTGAGTCATTTAGTCGTACATTTGGATGTCACCACATACCTTGGCAAATCAGGTTCCATTTCCTGCTCAAATTACTGCTCATGTTTAATTCACGTCCGATACATACGTTCTAATTTGACCATACTAAATTATTTAACCAACAGATGATAAACGATGAGAGAAACATTAGTTCTGTGACTTAATCATACGAGAGAATTGAATGCAGAATGTAAACTGTACGTTTGGCCACAATAATACCTGTGACATATTCCTCACACACCAATATAGTTGCCAAGAAAGTGATAAATGAAGGGTTGTCAGTTTAAGTGGTTTTTTTACATTTATGTTGTTTTTGTACCAAATCAACTGAGTCATCAAACATCCTTTGCACCACAGCAGGCAAATAGCACAGATGGTTATGACTGTGCATGCAAACACCATCTTTAAAATTAGATATAGTAGGTATTTCATATTTGCTTACCTGCACGCTAGAGACACCATTAACAAGAGCAAAAACAATAAACGTGGCATGATCACAGGAGGAGACTGCTTTTCTTTACTCTGTCTATCAGCTCAAATGTGTAATGTATTAGATCTAAAACTGAATGGTTGCTCCAGTAGAGTTAAATTTGCATTTGTTAGCATTCACTTGTGTTGCATTGCTTTTAAAGTACCGTGTATTCACCGTATCTCCAAAGACCTCGAGGCAACAGGGTTGCTCATTAGCAAGCTCTAACGAACTCTTTCCATTTGTAACAGTTGTAATTATTTCTAGGTGTAAGATGACTCTCTCTGGGACTGAAGCCTGATGACACCACCAGGCCTGCTGCAATAGGATCATGCTGACAACTTGCCACACACAGATCTGATTACCTGCCACTGTGCATACAAATAAGTCAGGCAGGGTCACTGCCTCCCTCATCCATTAATACTGGAAAGAGAGGTAACCTCGTGTTGTGCCTGTCAGTACATGGCACTCAGGTTCACAGGCATGACTAAGGCAGCTCTCATTCTCAGTCGCACTGGCAGCACAAGTGTAAAGCATCAGAATCTCACATCTCTGTGTGAGGACTTTAACACACATACGGTCTAATATCTACATATACTCCACTTAAACATGTCAGTGATGGCTGTCTGCCAGTAGCCTCTATAGCTATAATTGCACATGCAGAATTACCTGCCCCAAAGATGCCTCGAGGCTACAGTAAAGCAGTCCCCATGAATACGATAAATTCGTTAGCTAAAACTATTCTGCACGTTTTGACCTAGAAAAGAAGGGTGGCATGCCTTACGGTTATTTTAAAGTCTGTTTAGTGGTTAACTGTTGGTTTTTTATTTATTAGAAAATTCTTTAATTATAAAGCACTGCATGGCCTTGCACCATTCACAGAGGCTTTTGGTTTATGAGTCAGGTAGGCCATTCAGAGCCTCCTGTTGTTGCCTCTCAAAGTGCAGCTAAAATATTTTGTAATGCTACTTTCAACTTGTTTGCTCAGAGCCACCAAAAGCCTTCAAAAGGACGAGAAAAGTTCAAGAATTTTATATTTTCAAAAGTTAACTAAAAAAATAATTTGATGGTTTTGTAACATTACATATGTACATATGTATTTATTTATTCATCTTTCCATTCTCTTTCATTTTATTAATAATCCATCCACCCATCCCATATCCATGTCTTGGATAGGGATGGGTACCGGTATCCGGTGCCATCATGGCACCAGTTCTGACATAAACGGTAGTAACCAAAGCAGCGCACATTTCGGTGCTTTATTTTTCCTGAGATGTCACACACTTTGGATTCTAGCCAATCATTTTACCTTTGCGAGCATAGTAGGCGGGCCCAGGTTCTTTTAGAGCAGAGCTACAGATTAAAAACGCACAAGGCTGGCTGTACTTCACAGCAAAAGATGCAAACTCAGCAGCCTGCAACAAGTGGTTTAAGCTGATACTGTGCAAAGGAGGTAACACCTCGAATCCGATGAAACACCTGGCGACGTATAGCATTTTTTAAAAGCCGAGAAATGCGCCGTATTTGATAGCTTGCTGCGAGACCTCACACCGAGCACATCTACTGCGGGTGTGGTGCCTGTTATCGGACCCGGAGTTAGCAACATCCCCCAAGAACCCGAAGAGGAGAGTCCTGGCCCCTAGCCCTGCCAGTGTAGCAGAAATGATGAGGATGATGATGCAGCAGCAGCCGTTCTTCTCTGCGTGAGTAGTTTCATGTTGTTCGTGTGTAATTTACGTTGAGTAGGCTAACCACGTTATTACATTAATGCAGGTAAGGTGAACTAGCAAACATCATCATAGCTACATGCGGCTGTCTTCTTGTTTGATGGCAGATACTCCCTTCACCCTGGACAAAAAGGCTAAAATGACCAAAGAAAAAGTGGAAAACAGCTAAACATGAGAGGTTTTTAGACAAAATTGGTGTTTTTTCCATCGATTAAGCACTGCTTCCAGCCAAGAGTGATACCATATATGCCCCATAGCTGCAGAAAAGGCTAACATTGTTATCTTTTTACAAAAAAACAGCTGAACATGAGAGGTTTTTGGACAAAGTGTGTGTTTGCCATTCTTTAAGCACCGGTTTGAGCACCGTTTAAGCACCGGCACCGTTTCAAAAGTACCGGTTTGGTACTGGTATCGGATAAAACCTAAACGATACCCATCCCTAGTCTTGGATAAGCAGTAGTTGTCTTTGATTATTTGATCTTCGATAGTTCTCGCATTCAGTCCTGCAGCTTTTGTTGTGCATCAGCCTGTTTTTGTGTTTCATTTACGTCTCTGTTTTTGTTGGACACTTGTAAAGCATTTTGCAAGTGCTTGACTGATTCCATGGAGCAGGCTTAAACAATGCCATCAACACGTGGAAACACAACTGCTGAGTATCAGGGAATATCGAAGCCAGAACTATGTGATTAGGGGATATGAGTTATCTCCCAGTAATGCCACATTTATAGAGTGGCCCTCTGTAATTACGACTTCCTTTGCAAGTTTAGCTGCAGGATGCCGTGCAAGGTTGCAAAATTTAACAAAACATAAAAGAAAGAAAAAACAGAAAAAAAGGTTTTGCTCACATGCTAAGACAGAAACATGCCAAACAGCCCCAGGCTGTTAGTTGCCTTTGCTGACTGTATTGGCAGATGGTTCAGATGACCGATGAGCCAAGCCAGGGAAAATTGAATAGCTAATTGCTGAAGAGGGGAGTTTTGTGAAAAAGGTGTTTCTTTCTAAACATCCTCAGCAATGGTGGTTATTTGAGCCCTGATCTCCATATTGTCAGCCAAACTCTGGTCCCAGCTGGCCTATATAGGCTAGAAGCAAGCCCATCAAGTCTAGTTACTGACAGCTGGCCCTGTATTCGACAGCAATAGTCACAGTTTTAGGAAGAAATCAAACCGGTTTTAATGGAACTGGTACCTCAAAGCAGAAAGAGCCCAGCAGACTGTGCATTTCCAGCTGCTCAAACACCCCTTGAGACTCATGCTAAACACTAAGATCCTCTAAGCAACGCTCATGGGAATTCACAACATTGACATCACATCAAACAACGCCAGCCCTAAATATGCTGTCATTGCACACAATGAAGTGTGGGGCAGTGAAACAGAAGTAAGAACTTCCTGCAAGTAGTCTTATCCCACTGGTCCCAGTGAGGCAGATATTCTTCAACACTGACTGATTCCAACCTGGGAATACTTGATTATCAGGCATGTCTTTGTGCACACTGTACAAATACATCCCAGTGCAGATGTTAAAGGCATGTGTGATGTAATCAGAGCAATTATACAGAAGAATGTATTTGATAAGGGTTTGTTTAATGGCGCTGGATTAATGACGCAAGTACAAAGTTAATTACTGTGTCAAACCTTAATGAGGGGAAATAACAACACTTTGCTTACCCATAGACAGACTGAATTTATTACAGAGTTATTCATTTACTAAGTTAAAATATAGGAAATTTCCTCTTTTATTCCAAGGTTTATTCAATCATTTTGAAGATTTTGAGCAAATATTCTGTTGTTACATTAAACTTACAGCTAATGTGATCTCACAAGGAGGTAAAATGAGATTAGACTGCCAACTAGTGCTCTGGTCCCTTGGCTACCCAGAATGCCACCAGCAGTCTAAAGCAGGAGGGGATTGTGTTTTGGTCGCTTATGAATTTTCATTCACTTCTTTAACTCCCCAGTGCCGATCTCATATGATGATGCAACACATAACAGCAGAAAGTAAAGCACATGCAGTCTTATTGCTTTGAGTGAAATTGCACATTAAAGGAACACTTTTTAATCAGAGCATAGCATTTATTCAGTTAGACTACTAGAATAAGTATCTGGTAGGTTAATTAGTAGAGAGGGTTAGTAATAGGTTTCAACTTCTTTGGTGTTAATTAAATTTACAAAAGGTGCACTAAGAGAAATGGCTTCACAGGTGAAGGCCACTGATATTTTTTTCCTCCTCATCTTTTCTGATGCTTTGTTCACTAGTTTTGCACTTGGCTAGGGTCAGTGTCACTACTGGTAGCATCATGAGGCAATACCTGGACCCTGCAGAGGGCAAAGGTAGTCCAACTCTTCCAGGATGGCACATCAGTACATGCGATTGCCAGAAATATGTCCAGCAGGCCACCAGTGTGAATGTCTCTGACCAAATAATTTGAAACAGACTTCATGAGAGTGGTCTGAGGGTTCTCTAGCAGGCTCTGTGATTGCTGGAGCCCATTTGGCATAGAAAATCAGAACTGGCAGGTCCACCAGTGGTGTCCTGTGCTTTTTACAGATTAGCACATGTGACAGACATGAACTGCCTGGAGCATCATTCAGCTAGACCGATTTGGTGGTGGGTTATTGAAGGTCTGGGGAGGGATGACCCTATAGGGACGTAAAGTCCTCTTCTGCCTATGCAACGGCACCATGACTGCCATTAGGTATCAGGATGAAATGATTGGACCTGCTGTCAGACCCTACCCTGGTGCCATATGTCCTGGGTTCCCCCTGGTGCATAAATATGTCTGGTTTCATGTGGTGAGAGTATGCAGGCAGTTGCTGGCAGATGAAGGAATTGATACCACTGGTTGGCCTGCACACTCACGTGACTTGAATCCAATAAGAACAGCTCTGGGACAATTCATCCCTCGGTAGGTTTTTATTTTTCATTTCCAGCAAACAATGCAGCATCCTTTTGTTTCAAACACATTGTGTCCATGTCAGTGTAGATCCAGCATTATTTTCCCCATTAAAAGCGAATGCCTTTTCTATGTGTTCGTTTGATTTTTGATTTTTTGAACAGTGTATAATCCCACATCACTTGCTGCAGAGGCACTAGTAGCAGGCAGTTATATCAACTTCTGCATGCTAAAGAACTTTTTGTTACTGATGCATTTTTGTATATAACTACGCCTTTTTAAAAATACATTGTAGTTACAATATAACGTTATTTCCTCAGTTTAACAGTAATGTATCATAGCGCAGACACTAACCATCTGTTATCCAGTTGCTAAATGGCAGTTGATGAACAGTTGGTACTGACTGGAAGGAGGCCCATTTGTTAGCATGGACTCAGGGAACATGTGGAGAGTCAATGTAACATGTACCTGCAGTCGATCTCTGTGTAATGGAGTCATAATCATTGCTGCCCTGGCTATAAATCTCAATCAGACGACTCAGCCGCTATTGCATATTCTAACTAGTACAGTATGCATAAAGCTGGGTAGATAATGGCATAATGAATCACACAAAAGTGTAATAATGATGATGTGAATTATGATGACAGTAAAGGCTATGATGATGCTGATGGTGATGATGACTGTGGTGGTTAGAGTACATGCTTATGAATCACACACTAACACATTGCAGACAGGGCCCAGCAGAGGCACACTTCCAGTACTTTTAACTGATTGATTACATTTGGTCTGCTTTTGGAGGTAAAAACTAATCAATGCACAGCTGAATGAATGAAAATGGCTCACCAGAAAAATCATCGACGTGACCATTTTCCCCACATCCATTTCTAACAAAAAAACAGCTGTGAGCTACATACCAGTTGGTGTGTGTTCTTGTTTGTGTATGTGTTTAATGGGTTGTTGCAGTAATCAAAAGCAGCATATGGGCAGAATTGAAAGCACCGTTAGAAGAAAGTGGACTGGCTGGGAGCAGAGTAAGAATGATTAAGTAAGGGAGAGAGGGACACTTGCTGATTTTTCTTTAGTACTTTGAGTATATGGGCCATTTAATGGGAAATCATTAGTTTTAAAGGCAGTTTGTCAAAATAAGCACATATGAAAATTTAGAGGGGGACCAAAGTCAGCCAAAGAAGCAGATGAGCTGACAGCCTGACGCAAACAGACTATTTTGATGTGCTGTGGGTGAAAAGGGCTTATATTTTATGGAAGGCTGCAACAAGTTTGAGTCTAAAGCTAAAGCACACAGTTTGCCATCTGTGTTCATCTATTTCTGCTTTCACCACGCATTCTGATGGAAACAGCCATGTGAATATTTTCTCACTCTTTTGGTTTCCTTCTTTCGTCAGGTCTGCCTGTGACCGTGGAAACGAAGGTGTAACTGTGACTGTAACTAACTGTAACTAACTGTAACTAGCTGGACGGCTTACTGTCACAGAAATAACAGCAATCAGCAACAATGTTGTAATCTAAAGCCTATTTGAAACCAATGGTACATTGATAATATGATTGTAATGATGATCGCTTTTGGTATTGTTTTGATGTTTATTGTTTAAATCTAGATCAGTGAGTTGGATCTTGGTTATCATTTTGAATCTTTGGTTTCTATGTTCTAACTGAAATTCAGAAACACTTTGTTTACCTGCTGAAGTGGAGTAAGTTTCAGGTTTGCTTGTATTTTATTTTCTGTTTTGAGTTCATTTGTGTTCAGTGTTATTTTAACCTCCTCTAGAGCATTGCAGTAGTCAACTCTACAAGAAATAAAGACACGATTAAGCGTCTTTAGATCTTGCTGTGGCACATAGTCTCTCAGTTTAGCTATGTGAGATGCTGAAAAAGTGATTCAGTTACAGTCTTTATATGGGCAGTGAACCTGAGGTCACCGTCCATGACATTTTTCACATAGTGTGAGGGCTTTAATTGAATCTCCACTCCAACACTTTGGATATTAAGTCCACATGGAGCTATTCTTCCACACTTTGTAATGAGCTGATGCAGTCATTTAGGAAACAGTTTTTAGCCTCGACTTGAATGTTATGGTCACTTCAGCCGATTCCCTGCTGCCATACTGTGTGATACTTCACATCTAATTCAGTGTGACAAAGGTAACAACATGTTGTATGTTTTATAAAGTCACACCAATGTCACTTGTTAGCCAGTATAACCCATGTTTAAAAAAATCCTCTCACAAGCCATTTCACTCTTTTGATTTATCCTGCAAGAGCAGCATGATAAGATGGGATGAAAGAGGCAGAGTAAGATTGATGAGATGCAAAAACATCAGTGATTGAATTCTAGATCACTCAGGTAAGTTTGCTTCTTTTTGTTTCATGCCACACATGCGGATACTTTACACGTACTGAAACATGGGGCTTTGGACAAAGAACGCTTTTTGGCTACACATGCAGCCGAGGACGAATTTGAATGTCATGACCTGTTTTAGAATTCAGCAGAAACTGACACCTGCCCTAAATTATGCTAATATCCAGGAAATAATGACAAGTGCTTCTGGGCTGAGAGTTATCAGTTCATTTCAGTATATCCAGTATATTCTTTTGCATGTCTGTTTCAGCACATACGCATGCCCAAGGCAACATACTGAAAATGTATAAATGCTTCCACATACATACCATTGTGAATTGTAGGTGAACTTTAAGTTAAATTCAGGCATTAATCCAATCAGGAAGCAGTATTTTCAGGACTTGAATGCATAAAGATCGGCAGTCTAATTGGAATCACTGTAAACGCTTATCATTTTCACATATTAATGAGTATTGCTATGGAGAATAATTGAATTAATCTATACTGCTCAGCTTATCATTCAGAACGTTATTCTTGGTTAGTTAAAGCTGAAGATTAAACTGAAATGAAGGTCACATGAGTCATCTGATGTTATCAAGAGAATAAAAAGTTTCATATAATTGGTTATGAGTGTATTGACCCCTCTGACCCAAACGACTCTGACTGCCACTTCACTTCAGAGGCACGGTGCCTCCTACAACATGAACAGCAGCTGGCAGCCCACATATACTTGTGTAAAAATATACAACATGCATGCAGGAACACACCGAGTAGCAGCATGGGTCCCACCCTGTGGAGAGCATCCAGTTTTTATTGTATTCATTTCTCAATGTTATTTTGACCTACTGTAACATCAGAGCCTGAATGCACGGTCTGCTATTTCACCCTGTGTCTGAGTCCTTACATAAACATCCTTACCAGGCATCTGTTTATGTGAATGCTTCCTACATGAAGACAACAATGTAAATAGGTTTACATTCATCCACAGTACATGACAGAACATACCGTATATTCATAATTTATTCCAACCTGGTAAATTCCCAATAAATGCGGCTATTGTGGCTTCGCATATGACACAAACTCTGCCTGTCTAATTTAGAGAGCTCTTGCAAAACAATGTATATGGTACAAGTGACGTGAACTTTTTACAGTTAGCCTATTCTTTTGTTCTTAAATTCTTGTAAACACTTGGTGCTGTGCTTATATTTGCCCACAGGATAATAACCACCACAGTTAGATATTTAAGCATCTAGGAAAGTCTCTCTGTAAAAGCGTGGCTAACTTCAGTCCCATCGGCATGACGCGTCTTTGTGAGCTCCCTTGGGCTCTCTCCAGAAACTTGTGTATTCCACATCCTGCAGCATAATGTGATTTGTGTAAACTTTTCACCAGCTGACGAATATAAAATTAGACGTAAATTCCTGGCCTCAAAATAATATGAAATAGGTTACTGCCAAGTAGCTGAGTTTCCATAGCAAATTCCATTGACTGCCATCAAACAGACCACAGACCAGCTATTGATACAACTGCACAAGAAGAGCAGAGTAAAAAGGGAAGAGCTGACAAACAACTAAGGTTTATAGATATATATAGTTTTGGTTTAAACTCACTTTTTACAGTCTGATCTAGTACACAACCTTGAAATTTAATTTGCAAACAAAGATAATACAGAAAAATTGATGACTGATTGTACATTGAGGGAAAGAGAACATCTTAATTACTAACCTTTTAAAGTGAAACCTATTAATGGCAGACAGAACCAAAAACATTTTGGTAACACTTTATAATAAGTGCACACGATTAAGCATTAGTTAACATTTTTAATACTCTAAGGGAAGAAACCATCACTGTACTTTTGCATCTAACATCCCAAAGTCCAATGTGGGCTGGTTTGAGGAAGGTCGTAATAGGAGGGAAAGTCAACCTAGGTAGGTATTAAACTTGTCTTAACAGACAACCTTCCAACACACAGTTTGTTAAGAACCTTAAAATCTGAACTTGGTTTAAAACAACAGTCATAGATACCCAAACAATTAATCAACAGTCACTCTACCAGTGCTGGTGCCTGTTATTTTCTGCTCTGAATTACAGCAGAACAACTGTTCTGATTGCAAGTACAATCAGATTAAAAAAAAGAAAAGAGGGTTGGATTTCCTCTGCCCCTAGAAATGAAACACTAACATCTCGCCTCTATAAAAGAAACAAAACAAATATACAGATCTTTACATCAGCCATTCAAGATAGTAGAAGGTATGGATTCTGTTCCAAGCTCCGCTCTCTCACTGCAAACTGTCATGTTAAATATTTCATGTTGTTTGCCTGCACTGCTGGGAAAAATGTATCTGACTGAACCTGAAGTCAGATTCCTCCCTGTCAAAATCACAATAACTTAACAAACCTGCTTCCTCTTGCACTCAAGTAAAACCCTTTACTGTGTCTGAAGGGGGAAGAATACCTTCAGCAGCTTTCAAGGACACTTTTATTGAAGTGCTACAGTGATTTCACTAGTGAGATTTAACACTATGCACCCTGCTTCTGCATATTCTCAGTGTATAGATTTCTTTTTATACCTCTATTCTTTTTTTAAATTTCTTTGCCTATAGGGACAGGCTGGCAGGAACCAGATGTAATAGTTTTTCTTGATGTTTGGTATCATCTCATTTGAATCTTGTTGCCATATGTTATTTGAAATCAGTCGGCTGCATTGGAAGCAATCTTGAATCTCTCATTGTTCACATGAAAAGCACAGCCGCAGTGCTATGAGTCACTTCCAGATTCTTTGAAACTGTGCCCCCTTATTTTCTAATTGTCATCCCTCTCACCCTAACAACAGGCTATCTGTTGTTTGTTTGAATGCGACCACTCTGAACAGCTGCACGCTTTTGCATTCTGATGTAGTTAGACAACATGCCTTATGAACCTCTTCTTTTCTGGTATACGCATGCCCTTAGGCTGAACTGAGTTTCAGTCTTGTAAGACTTTTGTTTGGTCTCTTGGCGCCTTTCATGACAACTCTCTTTCTTCCAAAGAAGAAGAAGCCATTTTCTCCATGCTGCATTCCCAATTTCAGACCTCTTCCCCACAATCATTCTTTTTGGGTTAATTTTTTCCTCGTGGCTGACAGTACTGGGCCAGCTGAGTGTGGAGAGACCTGGACAGGCTGCATTGTGACAAATAGTCCCGCTTTCCTAATATCCAGCTGTAGGTGACACCAGCTCTGGTCATACTTAATGGAAAACCTGTGTTTTGTCAGCAAGCTGACCCTCGTGCCCCTGAAGGAGGATGAGCGCTCCTCACTGTGCTTTGAAGTCACACCCAGATGACATCAATAGTCTGCATGCAGAAGCCCCTTGGGCAATTGTCGGCATAACCTCCTGATTTGCATAAATTTTGTTATACTTCCTGTTCCACTTTTGAAAAGCTACCAAAATACCACTTAGCACATAACAGGAGAAAATAAATTTAGGTTATACTGGAGACTAATTCAATATTTGCCTAACTCGCTCAGAGTTTATTTAATGAGTCCTTTTATTCACAGCTACATATTAAACAGGCAAATCTTGGGCCAAGAAGCTCTGAATTTAAGTGTCTTTTGATGAGGTGCATCCCAGGAGCATGATTCAAAAGAGTCCTCAATCAAAGCTGCACGGGTTGATCTGGACCCCCAACACATTCATGTATGAGCGTTTCAGCTTTCTTTTTCTGAACTACAGAGCTGAACACACACCACACACAGACTACATTAGAGGGCCTTACTGGAAATCCAGTTTTCAAAGTGAATCAGGTATTGTGACCCCTGCTGAAACTAGCTGGAACTGATTTCTGCTCCTTGATTCCTGTTTGTGCTTCTCAGCATATAGCTGATTAAAAGGAGCTACACACTCCCTGGACTGGCTGCCTTACTAAAGAGGGATCAAAGAGAAAAGACTGACAACTTTATTTTTGATTTGAAACCATCACGCATTCTTGTATCTGTATTTGTAATCACCTATGCATGTTATAAGCTATATGCCAACCTCTTGGTTGTGGACATGAGAAGGATTAGGACACTGCTGACCTTTTATTCCATCCATGGGGACAGTATGGAGACAGTGAATGGTTACAGGAACCTCTATGTCCACACTGATAATAAACAGAACTTCATTAAAACACAGAAGCCCTTCACAAGAAGAGCCAAGTCCCTACTTTTTTTTTTGCTACTGAGGTCTTTAAATATCTGCCAGATGAGGCTCGAGGTGTTTTATGAGTCTGTAGTGGCTGGTACCAACCTCTATGCTGTAGTGCGGTAGGGGACACTAGGGAACAGACTGAGGGTAGTGGGGACTAGTAAACTAATAAGTTAACCGATCCACAAGGGCAGTAACATTGTAGATGTGGAGCATGACTCTCTGACGAAGGTGTCAATCCTTCACATCTCCCACATGATGTGTTGGGCAGTCGCAGGAAAAGACTCGTTCCACCACGATGCACCACAGAACTCCACAGGAAATCCTTCCTATGTGGCATCAAACTTGGTAATTCCTCCCAATGATACCTGGGCTATTTTCACTCGCCATATCTTGTTATATTATACATAGTTTTGTTTAACACTGGAATGTTTATTTTAACATACTGCACTTAATTTAATGACATAATTTTTCAGGTGTAGTATGAAAATATTTCATATTTTTATAATCTTTCATATTTCTGTCTTAATTGAGCTTCTGCAACAAAACAATTTCCCTCCTGGGATTAATAAGGTACTCTGATTCTGATGCTGCAGAACAGTGATCTGTGATTTAGGCATCAGTGCTCACATCTGTTCTCATTTAGAAGTTTCCAGACTTTCAGTAGTTGTCATGGTTTTGCAGTGGCCTCCTCTCCCAAGTGGGCATGAGCGGTCCTCCGCCGGGCGGAGCTTTCTCAGTTTTTTCTCCTCACCTGGCATACCAGCTTCTCATCTGGAAGTTCTTTAAACAGCAGCTCAGGCCACAACTCTCTGCCAGACTGTTGGCAATCAGTGTGGCAGTCAGGCTGATCTAAGTCCCAGTCAGTTTAGCTGATATGTGTCTTGTTTGTTTCAGTTTATTCTCACCTGTGTTGCCACTTTCCTTTTGAACTGGTTTGCATTGTCCAAGCAGGAAACTGAGGAAACTAACCAGCCATACTCACCTGCCTGTCCATGCTTCACTGCTGCAGTTCCTCTGTGGAGCCCTGGTCAGTACATTCCCATCCTGTCGCAGTCTTTTCCCAAGAAAACACAGTTCTAACCTCACAATAGCTCTGGTTTCCACGGGTCACTCTCTCCACACCCAACAGGAAAGCCACCTGAACCGAGACTCCAAAAAACAAACAAACAAAATCCTGCCGATTTCCCCAGTTTCAAGTCTTTGCTGCCGACTGTGAAACTCTTGCGTCAATAAACTTTATAACACAATGGTTCATTCATCCTTTACAATTCCTTAATGCCCAAATTATTATATTTTATATCAATGCTTAGTCCACAAGTATGGCTTCCGCAATACAATAAAGATGCTTCCCCATCTAAAAAGCACATTACGTTTTTGTAGGATTTTCTTTGATAGCCATGGCAAGACAAAAATCTGGACATCTTGAATTTGAAAATTTTAAAGTATCATCTGCCTGAAAAGGGGCAGCACCGGGAAAAAGAAACAAGTGATCCACATCAGCGTAAGTTCATGATAAGCACACGTTTCGATGCAGCGTGTCGTAAAGCTCCATTTGATCATAGTGTGTGAAATGCTGGGATGTATTGTAGATAAACAATGGTTCGCTGTTCAAAGCAAACACAAAGGCTCGCTCACAATGGGAATCCACAGATTAAGCCATTACAGGAGCAGTGCTGCTTGATGTACAGTATTGCTGACAAACCAAAATGAACACAGCCACTTGAATACAAACAAACTTTATAAACTGCACTGAAAACTTTAAACACAAGACAGAGAACTAACATTTTACCATTAAGGCCTTGTCAAAGGAAAAACTGAGTTATACTTCAAAGCTCTTTTACTCTGACCAGTCCCTGTAATTGCCACTTTATCTAAATGGATCTCTTGAGGACTTGGAAAATGCCAGTTAGCCCTACATTTAATTAGTTTTAACAATAATGCTGTAGGGAATCAAGTTTAATTAACTTGGATGAATTATTCCTATGATTAGAGTTAAATTATAGTTAACATCACCATATTATTTAGCTGTTGTTATGCTGTTTACTGTAAGTATAGGCTTTTCATGAAACGTGTTTATTGCTGTTGCTGTGAAGCTGATTGAAGTTGACATTTGGGTCTTATGCTGTAAATTCCTGTGGATTATCAAATGATTATGAGCAAAGACCACACGCAACACAACCTTAATTAGTAATCACACTGTATAATTGAAATAATCTACTTGTGTATGTGCTGCTATAGTAACACAGACAAGAGGCTGGTTCTGACTGATTTCTGAAAACCTGACATCGTTTACACTGTTGTTAAACTCATGAACAGCATCAAACTTCTTGCCCAACTGTTTTTTACTTCATAAGGAACTTCATGTAAAACTTCAGTTACAGAAATCTTAACTCTGTTCTTACTACAGTTTAGATCTCACATATAGGCATGCAGATGTGACAGAGCCCTACTGTTCAGTTTGCAGTGGCATCACTATAATGACTTGGCTTCTGATATGTCTGTAGACCTCTGTGTGTGGCCCAGTTCATAGTCAATGTTATGATCCAATGTTGTCAGTGTTTGTTTTATGTGTGACTCCTCCCACCAGAGGATGGCTGTGGGTTTTTCCCCCTTTTCTTTCTTAGGGGGTGGACCCCTGGGCATGCCTGCTGAGTAGTTGGGTGGAGTCTCTTCCTGTCCTGGGACTGGATAATTGGTTGATCACCCCCAGTATTTAACCACCAGATGACAGCCACCTGGCCCCCCTCTCTCCTAGCCTCCACCATCAAATAAAGAGCCTGTGTTTTTGATTCGTTGTTTCGTAGAGTGTTTTTGCCCATTGATTTGCAAGTATAACCAAGTACAACCTTTTTGTGTGTGCGTTGAACCTTAATCTTGTAAATAGATTTGTAAAGTAGCAATTGTGTATCTTTTTCACCTTGTATATATTGCTCACTGCAGCAGCCTGGTAGGCGTGAGAAGCCATTTTTGTTGATTAAGTTTTCTCCTGTTTTTTGTTTAGAAAGTTAGGTAAGGGAATTGTCTTTTGGTTGGTTTTCATTTGTGTAGGAAAGCATAGGGACCATTAGGGAGTTTTGTTTGTTATTTTTGGCATTGCTCACTGCTGAAGCAAATAAATGGCTGACATCACATTATTCCAATGTCTTTTTTATGGGGGAAATGCTGGCTCTAGCCTTTGTGCTTTGTTTTTAGGGAGTTAGGTATTAAGTGTTTGAGAACTTCATAAAGACCAAAGTTTTTCAAATATCCCTTTAAGGACTTCAGATCCACTTTTTTAAACATCCCTGTTTTCATTAATCCATTTTTCACTGTCTTCGCCTGCTCTTTGCAGCACATATTCCAGCTGCACTACACACATGTGCATAACAGCAACAAAACAGTGACAACGCTCACAGCCATTTACACACTCAATAACTCTTTAATTCAAAAATGACCACTGATCAAGATTTTAAGGCATGAAAGCTAAATCTGTTTCATATATATTATATTTATATATCAACACAGATGTGAGCAGCAGTCAACAGAAGATTTTAATATAACAGTCACTGAAGGAGGTTATCCACCATGATGTCCTCACCGGCTACTTTTTTAGGCCCATCTGTTCAGCTGGGTTGTCTGCCAATAACATGGCAGAAACTCAATTCATTTAGGGATGTAGACAAGATCATGATATCCTGTCGAAGTTGAAACAGAGCATCAGAAAATTGGATAAGAAAGGTGATTTAAGAGAGTTTGAACATGGCATGGTTATTGGTGCCAGATGGTCTTGACTAAGTGTTTCAGAAGCTGATGATCTACTCTCTTCAGTTTACAGGAAATGGTATAAAAATATAGGGAAACTATCCAGCAGGTGGCAATTCTCTGGGAGAAAATGCCTTCCAGAGATCAGAAGAAAATCACAAGACTATTTTGAGCTGTTAGGAAGGCTACAGTAACTCAAATAACCACTTGTTACAACCATGCAGAATACACGCCACATAGACCCCTTAAGGAGATGGACTACACAGCAGAAGACCACAGCAGGTGACACTCCTGTCAGCTAAGAACAGGAAACTGAGGGTGCAATTTGCACAGGCTCACCAAAAGTGGACAACAGAAGTGTGTTACCTGCTCTGATGATTCTTGATTCTGAGAAAGAAATGGGAGATTTTAATCATGGATGTGCAGCCAGCAAATCTGACTTCTTCCAGTCTCCATGTGCGAGCTTCCTCCGTCTCGTGACTACCTCTCATGTTCCAATTGCCTTCATGTGACTCCAGTCATTTGCCTTACTGTGTTACTTTCTTTAAGAATAATGAACATAAGAAAATAAATAGGAAAAAAAAGCAACCACACTAAATAATAATCTACAGAAAACTTTACCTGGGAAACTAAATAAGGACAGCAATGGTTGAGTCAGACTTTTAAACCCTGAGAGGAAATTAACACTTGCCATTTTAATATAATCCTTAAAATACCACTGACCTAATTTAAATGGACACACTTGTTGGAAACATTGAAGTTTTAAGCTCTTAATCTTTCCTAAATCCCCCCTTTATTACAGTAGTGTATCTATATACACTTTGCAGTGCTTTATCTATAATAATGAAGGACCTTGTCGTGATGTCTTAGAGTGTAAATGTCCCCCCCCCCCGTAATAGACAAAATCTATTACAGTGTAATTTTTGACCACAGCTTAGCCAGGAAGAAAGCTCTTGGCCTGACAAAGATGGAACCGCCGTCTCGGGAGGGCAAGAGACAGTACAAGGTCTCATCAAAGTGAGCCAAGTGTGGAAGAACCCAGGAGAAGTAGGCAGGCAGGATCCTCTCCATAAAAAACGGTGAGAAGAGAAGGAAGCAGTTTCTACATGATCAACTGCTGCAGTTTATGGGCCAGTGAAACTGACATGTTAGGTGCAGGTCCAGTGAAGTGGTAAAACTTAACTCTTAGAGCTAAAGTGATAGAGATTCTCTTCCTGTAATGCTGCTCAAGTATATTCGTTGGCTTTTCCTGTTATGACAATTACTGAGTCAGATTAGGCATTTATAGTCATAAAATCTTACTGCTTTTCTGCATGACATGAAAGACTTGACAGACTACACATTTCTCCTCGATCAATCACACCGGCTTTAATGATGCGCCTGATCTCATCTGGAAGGGGCTGCTAGCTAGTGATTTACAGGAGAAGAATGCGAACATGTGCTGGCAACAAAACCAGAGTAGGTGACGCTGCTTTGCTTTTTCATGTTTACAGCTAAGTGATAGAAAAAGACAAAACATACCATGACAATCTTAACTTAAAATTGGATTTGCATTCAACAGGTCAAATATTATATACAGTGGGCTTGATTGCTCCGTAAGCTTTCAGTTGTAAACACCTTTTTTTCTTTTTTCTTACAAAAATGCTGTATAACATTTGGAAGCCAACTTCTAGCTTTTGAAGGAAATAAACATATAAAAAATACTTGGAGCATGTCTAACATTGGTGTTCACTCTATATGCTTACCATAGCCATTGCTGTAGTGACATATTTAATGGAAATATATGACCATGGTACTGACAATTTTTTAGTTTGGGGCAAAAAAAAACCCCTTTTCCAGACGCAACAGAACAGACAGACGCAAGCGAACACGCCCCAGACGCCCCTAATTTGACACGTGCACATTCGCACCTTGATGCGTGTCCAACGCGAATTCATCGTGTGTCAAAATATGCAATTTTGACGCGTGTGAACCGGAAATGTGGGTGGGATGTGGGAGGAAGTTGTGCCGGAAGGTATCTTTGCTAGATGGCAGCTGTCGAGCTAGCGCTTGAAGAGAGAGTCTCCCTTCTCTATTTACTGTGGAGAGCAGAGCAGCGGCATAAAAGATGTCCTCGCCGTACCTGGGTCCATCAGGTCCTCCAGACGCGTGAGCAGTTTGGTGAGTTTCACCACTTGCTCCAGGAGCTGCGCCTGGATGACGGCCGATTCCAGCGATACCACCGTCTTTCACTCAGCCAGTTTGAGGACCTGCTGTCCCGCGTTGGTCCAAGCATCGCCCGCCTAGACACTGTCGCGTGTTCAGAATATTGAGGATGAGAACAAAACAACGATGGTCCAGAAGAGTTTGGGTCAAACAATGATTTTAATGAACACACGCGTGGGGAGATGAATACTGCACACAATCAGCATCGATCTCCGCCCAAAAATATACAAGCAGTTGTTTTTATAACATCAGGGTATTCTTACGCCCCCTCATGCGTCAAAGCAGATACATCACATGCATAAGTTTCAAAACCACAAATGTTCTGTTAACGACTTTTGACACACTTGAAAAGAACATTCTCTCCGTCTCCACGCCAGGTGCTTCCTGTTGATCTTCTTACTCCCGCTTATCTCTGGAACATCAGACGCACGTCCTGCAACAAACTGTCACTTATGCAGGCACAAAATGCAGTTACAAGCAAAATATGTCTGAACTCTTACCTAAAAATGAGTCTGGTATTCCAAGGCATATATGAAACCTATGAAAAATAGGGAGGGTTGGCATGTATGGTTGTGGCAACATCACTAACCGTGCCAAACACCTCAGAGTAAATCATATCACAGAATATGACGAGCGTATGTTGAGGCGAACTGAAGAGGAGGAGAGGGACGGGTGCTGCTAGGGCGAGACAGACGTCTCTCACGGAGTCCTTTAGTGCTGCAGGCAGGCAACGTGTTCACATAGCCACAACTTCAGTTTTTTTATTTCTATATGATGAACTCTGCATTATTAAGTGATAAGAACAAATAATCTGATGTCCTGTAATCATTATGACGCTATATGACGCTTGAGATACAATAAATAAAATAAGTTTTTGTACAAAGTATCGGTATCGGATCAGTATCGTCGATACCACCCTGAATATTACTTGGTATCCGATCGGAAAGGAAATCAGTGGTATCGCACATCACTACTGACTAGTGATATATCTCTAAATGTTTGTTCTCATGGTGTTTTGAAGTAATATATCGCGCTGGTGGTGCAGCTTACTACAACTTACTGCAACTTAAGCATGCATGTCCATTTCATCCTTAGGAGCAGCAAAGCATGAAAGCTTTGCCTTGATACTGGGTTGAACAATATTCAGCAGAAGGCCTGATGAATTTAACTTAAACGTTAAATGAATTTAAATAAGTTGCTTGCCTCAGTTTATAGAAGTCTTTCCGCTGAGATTATCAAGTATTAAGCATTAAGTAAGGAAGTTAAACATGTTTATGCTTAGGACATGACGATGGTATCTTCAGTAATTATTTACGGTATAAATAAATTGTTTGAATCTTGAAATACAAATGATGTGACTTTTATAGGTGTTTTATAGCTGCATAAACAATTCAAATTTTAGCATGACCTCTCTTGTCACTAGCAAATTATAGTAGCAAACAAAAACAACTTAACAATAAAGACACAATGCATTGTGCAGTAATTTGCTATAGTTTGATCAAAGACAAACAGATTGTTTGGCTTTTGTTAGCAACACAGATAACTTAGCTACTAGCTTAGTGTATGACTTATTATTTGTTGAGAGTAATTAATTACTTTATCATGCTGTATATATTGTTCATTTTGGGCTGGTAATCATCAACAAGAGTCTGGATGAAATTGTAGCAAAGACATGCAGTTTGTGGAGGTAGGTTAACTGATTCATCTAAATTGCCCATAGGTGTGAATGTGAGTGCGAAGGGTTGTTTGTCTCTGTGTGTTGGCCCTGCGACAGACTGGCGACCTGTCCCGGGTGGACCCCTCCTCTCGCCCTACGACAGCTGGGATATGCTCCAGCGCCCCCCCCCCCGACCCTGAAAAGGATGAGCGGAATGGATGGAAGGTAACAGAAATTATGACTTGGCAGTTTATGATTATAGCTGCGCTGAGGAAAATCTTTCTAGTTTTGTATTCTGAAATGTATACGACCTGAGATGATGCTTCAACGGATTATACGTCCGACTGGGAAAAAGAATTCCTGGCAGCAAAAGCAAATGTAAATGTATGATATTTTCTTTATCAATGAGTGTTCACTTGATATGAAACAGAACATTGCCAAGGGACACCGAAGGAATTTCTGTGTTAAGTCATGAATATTTCATTTTGGTTAGCCATTTAGATTGAATATCTAATTAAATCTCTCTGTCCCTAGGGGAATATACACAATGGTTCTGCAATTAATTTGATACTTAAAGGCAATGTGCTGATAATCTAAGAATGCACCCACTGAAACAGCTTGTGATGCACACCCTCAGTCTGGTATCTTTACATTGCGGGACCAGTGGAGAGTTTATGCTTGAAAGCAAGCACTACAGCTATTGTCGACGCCTTGATAAAACATTCATGTGACAGCTGAGATGAATAAAACATACAGGAATGATCCATGGGTCAAGCAAAGGGTAAATGTGGGTGTAGCTGTGTGTCATAAGATGTAAATATTGTTAAAGCAGATACTTCTCGCTACATCCCTCAGACAGATACTGCTCACAAGAAGAACAGCAGCCCTAGTTCTCTGTAGGAGAAACCAACCTGCACTGTCATTCTTTGCGATAAGAGTCATTCATTATGCATCCATTCAGCTTTGACTATGGCAGGCTTCAGTAAACGACATGGCCATTGCCTGGCACTAAAGAGCTAGAGGCTTAAAGGGAAGGGCAGACAGAAAGGTGGTGGAAGACGATGACGAGGTCAAAACTGGAAATAAAGAAAATGGAAATGAATTTTGAATATACAGTTTGTTATAAGAAGGCACCAGGCACAGCAGAGCACTCTTTAAATTAGTTATGTGTACGCTCAAGAGAAAAGCTAATATAGGGAGACATGACTAAAAGTTTTCCTGCTGCATTTATTTTGAAAGAAGTTATAGAAGTCATAAATATTGCAACAATAAAAGGAAATCTAACTTCACCGGCATGCAGAATTCCCATACGAAGTTTCAGACTTGGATCGGTAACTGGCTATACGCTGATCAGCCACAGCATGAAAACCACCTTCTTTATGTATGTAGGTGATTGTTATACTGCCAAAGTAGCTCTGATCTTTCAGGGCAAAGACTCTGGATCTCCTTCATCCTTTGGGTGCTGTGGACAGGCTGGGAGGCAATACAGAGTAAAAAAACAATTTTCAAGTTTTAATTTAAAATTCAAAAAGGTTTTGTATGCGTCTGTGAATACTGTGGAACACTTACTTTGGTTAGTTTTGTTTATTCATAACAATGCTTCTGTAATCTTGCAGTATGTGTGTTTTTGATTTGATGGAACACATTCCCAATAACAAACAACCGTACTTCAACCTCAGTTTGTCCTAAAATACACACATAGCCTAAGTCCATACTGAATAGATTTTTACTAGTTGTCCTGAATGAATGTATAAAAACCCCTGACCTGATTTTAATAATTTAAAATTCTATTTAATTTGTTATTGACTTTTTTTGGCAGACATGCAGCAGATCAAGGAAAACTTGATCTGCTGCATGAAGAAAGAATAAGGCAAAGATGGAGAGAGGATATGTTTCTGTTAATGACCAGATGTTAATCAGATGTTGCCATCACGACTTACTGTCATGACATTATCAGCTGTGCTATGACATCTGCTATACTGGCATTTTAAATTAGTGATTAGAGAGCAATTTGGAGGCACAGAGGGCTGATAAAAACAATAACAACAACAGAACACATAACAGTGAAATGGGCTATAAATATCCAATTTACACTAAAACAGCAAAAGAGGCACAGCTGAGCCGGATCCATGCACTCACATCCCGAGGGTGCAGCTCTGGTTTGAGTTGACTGTGAGTATACGGTTTACCTTGCTTAACGTCCTGCACTCTTTATCTGACACATGCTATTACTATACTGCTTAAAAGTGATAAAGAATAATGCACGATGTTGCTCTGCAAACTCACAATCACCACTTTGCTCTTAAGAGCAATAGTTTTATCGAATTACTGTCTTTAGACCTATCAGCTGAGTCCTTGCCCTACTATTGTACTCTGAGGACATCCACAAGTCTATTAAAGCATTATTCCAGAGCATTCGGCCTCCTTGTTTATGAATCGTGACTAACGCTCAATCATGTGAAAAGGAGAACAGAGTGATCAATGTGGCTCAAGGTTGTGAAGGGAGCAAAGCTTCTCTCTCTTTTGCTCTCTGTTGCTTCTTTTACTCCTCCAGTTATCCTTTGTAAGTAAAGGCCACACAAGCATGAACATGAGTTCTCTTAAAGACAAACATGGCACGATGCCCTGTTGTCTTTGGATGTTTTCAAGTGTGTACGATCTAAATGCAATAACAAACATAACTGTGAATCACAACTTTCTGAAGTTGACAAACCATGCTTCACGCTAACGAGCGAATCTGAATTGGATACCAAGGATTGCTGGAGAGGTGGCCATTTGTGGCGAGTCTGCAATGACACCCATCTCTCTATTATTGTAACTGGTGCACTGAAGTCAAAGGATACCTTGCACATATCTCTGAGACAGCAGCGACTTTGGCAAAATAGCAGTATTTGATGGCCGGGACGGTCCCAATTTTCTGGAGATTCCCTCTCAGAGCTGCTGGAAGTGATTTTCTTGTGATTGTGTGTAATTTTCCCAGGAATGGTGCTGGAAAGGAAGACAGCATTTACTATAAGAGCTGTCAGAATAATGATAACTATCAGCACTGTCAAATGCATAAAAAGATGAAAAAACAAGCTAGAGAAGGATTTCAACAGCATATATTTTGACATAGGAGAGTACAACTGGCATATATAAATGCTAAATAGTCTATGAATAATGGCAGTTACCGTATTTTCACGACCATAAGACTCACCGTACTAAAAGGCGCAGTCTCAGTTATGTGTGCCATTACTGTATTTAACACACACATAAGGCGCACCTGATTATAGGGCGCATACAAGTATGCGTGTTTAAAAATAAAGCGGGAGCAAAACTGAGTTTGGTACTCACATTTTTATTACCGGTAATTGTCATCAATCAAACCCATCGAAGTCCTCATCCTCTGTGTCTGAACAGCTGCGCTAAATCTCCATCAAACATGCCAGGTTCACTTTCTTCACCGTCAGAGTCACTTTCCGTGCCGTGCGGCTCCTCGGAAATGATGCCGGCTTTTGCGAAAGCTCGAACAACAGTGCCAGCAGACATGTTAGCCCAAGCATCTACAATCCATTCGCAAATTGTGGCGTAACTCGCCCGGCGCTGCCTTCTACTCTTAGTGAAACTGTGGTCTCCATCGGTCATCCATCGCTCCCACGCCGCTCGCAGCCTTACTTTGAACGGCCGGTTCACACCGATGTCCAGCGGTTGGAGTTCCTTTGTCAGGCCTCCTGAATGACAGCAAGCTCACAGTTCATTTGCTGCACTTGTTTTTTCACATCGGCTGTGAGATGGGCACGCATAGAGTCACAGATCAACAGCGATGGTGATGCGTGGAAAAAACCACCTGGTCTCCTTACATACACCTCCCTCAGCCACTCTTTCATCATTTCCTCATCCATCCAGCCCTTCTCATTTGCCTTAATGATGATTCCTACTGGAAACTTCTCTTTAGGCAAAGTCTTTCTCTTAAAAATCACCATAGGCGGCAGTTTCTGTCCATTAGCATGGCAGCCAAGCACAACAGTAAAAGAAGACTTTTCGTGCCCCATTGTGCGTATCGCTACCGTGCTGGTCCCCTGCTTCTCCACAGTGTGACTCACCGGGATGTCGAAAGTGAGCGGCACCTCGTCCATGTTTGTGATGTGGCTGGGCTGGATGTGTTTGTCGGCGATGTGTTTGCTGCAGTAGGAGCGGAAGATGGCCAGCTTTTCCTTATAATCCGCTGGAAGTTGCTGCGCTACCGTAGTCCTGGTCCGGATGGAAAAATGGCACCGTTTCATAAAACGAAAGCACCAAGACGGACCTCCTCGGAAATGTTCAATTTTCATTTCTTCTGCTAGCGAAACTGCTTTTAGTTGAATGGTGAAGTCGAAACGCTTCTCCCACTCGTTCTTTGCTCGATGATCCACCGCTCGAGTCTTTCCTCCAACTCGGGCCACCTCGCCTTATGTCTGCGGAAACTCAGCTGCGTCTTCTTGACCTGTCGGAGCTCGTTTTCTAGCTTCCTCCACTTGCGAACCATCGATTCATTAATCTTAAATTCTCTCGCGGCTGCTCGATTTCCATGTTCCTCCGCGTAGCTGATGGCCTTCAGTTTAAACTGTGCTTCATAAGCGTGTCTCTTTGCCATTTTCAGGGTTGTTAAAACAACGATGTTCCACATAATGCACATACCTGTCCTTTTATACAGGTATGTGCGATTGTCCCGGTATATACGATCAACGCCCACACTTCACCCTTTAGCGTTCTCATGGTGTTCTCTACTACGTCCTCCTTACAACACACAGGGCGCACTGCGCTATAGGGCGCGCCGCACTTTTTAAAGAAAATCTAAGGCTTTTATGTGCGCCTTATAGTTGCGAAAATACGGTAATTCCCTGCAACTGACAGCAGATTAAAACATGACTGACACTCAAAACTGATACTTTTGGAAACACTGCTGACCCAGTTTTAGCTTTAAAACTCTGGGATTTTGTTTCAGTTTGGACAGGTAGGAACAAAAGCTTTTGCTAAACAATGACACAGACACCCGTGTTCACTTCCTGATTGAGTCTTATCAGTCATGACTTATGGTTCACTTTCAGAAGTAAATCACATCTTTCACATTATCTTTGGTCCAATCAGAGAAATCTCTGGTCTTGTTTTTTGTTGTTGCTGTTCTTCCTTTGTGAGATTTTCTACAATAAAATTCCACTCAGTACTGTTTACACCATCACACACACGCCCACTGAATTTAAACCACTGAAGTATTTACAGAAGTATTAGTATAAACAGAGATTGTCTGCTCTGAAATAATTTTCATTTTAAAAATCAGTTTTCAGCTAAAAGTACAAAGTGTGATGTCACCTGAGCAGGTTCCTATTGTGTTTAGGCCTCACCGCACCGGCATTATGTCTCTGTCAGCCTCTTGCTGCATTGTGAGAATGATCATATTCTCAGATAGACTGCTGGACCACAGATAAGGTATTCAGTAGTAATTGCTTGCATTACCAAAGTCTATCAAAAAGTTAGGAGGAAAGGTATCGCTGTCTTAAAATAGACTTTGGTGGGAAGAAATACGTGTGAATGAATTCAGCTCACTCATTGAATCGGATCATGTGGTGATCAGAACAAAGAAGAACAAACTGAGAGAATTGTGCTCTGAGGAATGAAAGAAAGTGCTGTCTTTAAAAATGGGTATCATGAGAGTAATGTGTCTCCAAAAGGTACACGGACTGGTGAGAACATGATGCAGCCCATGAATAAGGAATCAGGCCCAAATATCCAGTGGGTAGCAGAATGCCAGGGGTTTAATTGGAATTTCTAATGCTGAGAGCCTTGGTGATTTCTAGGGATGGGTACCGGTGTCCGGTGCCATGACATAAACGGTAGTAACCAGACCAAAAAGCAGCGCACATTTCGGTGCTTTATTTCGGTGCTTTTTTCCCCTGAGCTGTGATACACTTTGGATTCTAGCCAATCATTTTACCTTTGCGAGCATAGTAGGCAGGCCCAGGTACGTACGTTCTTTTAGAGTAGAGCTACAGATTAAAAATGCCCAAGGCAAAGCGGTCAAAGTCTGGCTGTACTTCACAGCAAAAGATGCAAACTCAGCAGCAACAAGTGCTTTAAGCTGATACTGTGATACTGTCAAAGGAGGTAACACCTCAAATCTGATGAAACACCTGGCGACGCATAGAGTTTTTTAAAAGCCGAGAAATGCACCGTTTCAAAAGTACCGGTTTGGTACTGGTATCGGATAAAACCTAAACGATACCCATCCCTAGTGATTCCAAGGTTGCACTAGATCAACATACAAGGCAAAGAATTTCCAAATATAACACAAGTTCCAAAAAAGCTAGGATGCTGTGCAAAATGAAAATAAAAAAACAGAATGCCCTGTAATGCAAATCTCGTAAATGAATATTTTAGTTCCCGGATGTTCATGGACTGTTTTTAAAGAAGAGGGGATGGCACACGGTGGTAAACGTAAACGTGACCCTGCCCTGACTTGTTTTTTTACATTTATTGCTCCCATAAATTCAAAATGAGCATTTTTTTCCTTAAAATGATGCATTTTCTCAATGTAAACATTTGATATGTTAATCTTCTAATGTTACCAAAATAAAAGTTTATAAGGTTTACAAACCTTGCATTCTGTTTTTATTTCCATTTTACATAATGACCAAACTTTTTTTTGCAATTGGGGTCATACAAAGACCTAGATTTGTTTTTTCTTCCAAGTGTTTATTAATCTCAAAGGACTGCTCTGTGCTGCAGATCTTCTGTTCTGAATCTGTCAGTGTGGAAAGCAAGCAGTTTAATGAGAATAAAATGTTTCTGTAAAATATGTGCATCAGTATAGGAATGAAGGTGTCAGGCTCTGATAAAGAAGCAATTTTAAAATAAACATGCATGAACCACTCATTTTATGGATGTCAGTTTAGCTCAGTGTGTGAGAAGGCAACCATATATCACATGGGCAGAGTGCAGTGGCACAGGTTTGAGTCTGACCTGTGGTTCTTTGCTCTGTGTCTTTCCATTCTCGCTCTTTCCCCAGTTTCCTAGCTTTACTGCTCCACTATTCAATAAAGGCAAAAGTTCCCCAAAACAAGAAAGAAAGCAAATATTATATGCTATTCCATTAATATTTTCATTTAAAAAGTATCAAACTAGCATCACTTGGTCATCACTTGTGTAATCTGAGTTGGTCTTAATGTCTGCTAAAGCTAGCCACTTATCATTTAGAGCTATAAGAACTATGTACTTCTTTCAATTGAGGCATATGCTGATTTAGTAGATTATCTCAATATTCAGCTGTGTGACAGAATGAGGTCCCCATGTCAGTTTCTGACCCGTTTTTCTCCCTACTTTGTCTTCTATCTGTCCAGACAATCTTAGTCATCTATCTGACAAAAGAAGGAGCTGATCTGGAAACCAGATTTCTACATTTCATATCATCTGCAGCTGTGTTATTATTAACCATAATGGTACACGATTTTTACTGTATATTATGAAGACAGAATGCTGTGGGAAAAAATGTATACACAGTTGAAAATGGTTGCAGCCATGGTGAGCACCCCCTTGATGACTTTCAGGAGGTCATTGTGCCAGGACTCAGCCCTGTAAGATTCTGGCCCAGTTTAACCCCTGCTGTGCACCATCCCACAGAGCTGCCCGGGCCTCAGCCCAAGGGAGGTTTGTCTCATTCATCATTAACTGCAGCTTAAGGTGAACGAAGACAGAAAGATGAAACACGGATGAGCAGCTGCAGGAGGGGGGAAATGACAGAAGAAGGCAAAACTGAAGATTAATGTGGGGCATGGAAAGCAGATCAAGCTGAGGCAGCATAATAATATGACTGGAAGAAGACTGGAAACAAATAATTGAATGGGGAATAAGGATGAGAGGGTGGAGGAGGAGAAAAGTAGAAATAATATAGAGAATATGATGTCAGTTTTTGCAGATGATGATGATGATGATGATGATGATGATGATGATGATGATGATGATGATGAGGAGGAGGAGGATGGTATATTTAATTCCTATTCAAACCAGTTCTTGAAGAGCGTAGTTTTATAGTTTTGTTCATATCAACAGGAGCTCATAATAACGAAGATCTCACTTTCAAGGCACATGTTGTCTAAATCTATTATTAAACCCAAGGGTTCTGAGTAAAGCACCCTACCATCATCTATCCTATCATGAGAGCCTCCAGCTATGTATTTTACTTTCCCTGCAACTAAGATTGTTGGGCATTACGATTTTTGTAGTTATATTCCAAATATTTAATGTGCAACAATCAAAGTCTAGAAATATTTTTTAGATTTTAATCAAAGTGAGCTGAAACCTCAAAATATCCAATGATCTACTTGAACATGATTTTGTGTCTTATGGGAGAAAAAATGAATACCGTGAATGTTGCCAAATCCCAAAATGTCTTAATGAAATATTTTTCATCTAAGTTAACTTGAACTGTTCTTGAAACAGTGCTTCAGTTCTTCTTGAAGGGACAAAGCTCATAGAAACTTGAGGATAAAATGAGTTTTCTGGTCCCTTAAAGTACCAAAAGGAATATTGTCAAAATCAACAATTTAAGGAAAATTTTAACAAAATTGTGTTTTGTCCATACCAAAATCTTTCTAAATGGTGGATGAATAAAAAGAAATCTATTGTTATTCTTAGTCTAGCAATCTGCAGCAAATTGATGGGTTCATGTGACATGGAATAGCAAGCTGTGAGTAGCCAACAGCTGTGGACTAACATGCTTGGGCATCCAGTGCTCAGCTGTAGCTGGTGTAGCTTAAACACTTCCTGTGCTTCCCTTCTCTGTGTCTGTCTCTGTTTCAGCACATCACAACAAACTGCAACAGTTACAGAAAAACAGCCCTTTGGGTAAACAGCGGTTTCTGCTCAGATGGGGTTCCCATTATTGATTTCCAGTCAAACGGCAATTCAAAGCATATACAGTGCATCATTTCTTCTGTCATGGCAGACCGTGTTATTTGTCACAGCACGGCTCAGTTCCATTAAGCGTCTCAGTAAGCCAAGACAGTGAACCTGCATTCACAAAAGCAGCACATCATGTATGAGGAAAGCAGCTATCATTAATACATCAGTGCGTTTTCCTGTTGTGATAGGTCAAGACACCTGCTGTAAAAAAAAATCTATTAATTCCATCTTTTCCAAAACCATCCATCCATCCATCCATTTTCATCCGCTTTGTCCGGGGCCGGGTCGCGGGGGCAGCAGCCTAAGCAAAGAGGCCCAGACCTCCCTCTCCCCAGCCACCTCCTCCAGCTTATCCGGGGGAACACCAAGGCGTTCCCAGGCCAGCCGAGAGATGTAATCTCTCCAGCGTGTCCTGGGTCTGCCCCGGGGCCTCCTCCCGGTGGGACATGCCTGGAACACCTCACCCAGGAGGCGCCCAGGGGGCATCCTTGTCAGATGCCCGAACCACCTCAGCTGGCTCCTTTCGATGTGGAGCAGCAGCTGCTCTACTCTGAGCCCCTCCCGGATGGCCGAACTTCTCACCCTATCTCTAAGGGAGAGGCCAGCCACCCTTCGGAGGAAGCTCATTTCTGCCGCTTGTATCCGCGATCTCGTTCTTTCGGTCACTACCCACAGCTCGTGGCCATAGGTGAGGGTAGGGACGTAGATCGACCGGTAAATTGAGAGCTTCGCTTTTACACTCAGCTCCCTCTTCACCACGACGGACCGGTGCAGCGTCCGCATTACTGCAGCTGCAGCCCCAATCCGTCTGTCGATCTCCGGCTCCCTTCTCCCATCACTCGCGAACCAGAGATGATTTTTGTTAGAGAGACTTCTGGATGTTATTCAGGATGTCGCCATAGACAAAGTTGAACTCGTTCTTTTCCAAAACACTTTTTTAAATGTATTTTTCATAGGAAAGAAACTATACTGTGGTGGGGCTTGCTAATTTCTTGTTTTTGATTTATATATGTTTTGTTTTGTTTTGCTTTACTTTTGTTTCATATGTTGTTTGTTTATTTTAAGACTAAAAAATAAATAAATAAACAAATAAATGAGAGGTAAAACTTGAGGGGGTAGGGACAAATAAGTAAATACTTCTGCCTGCTCCTTTTCAAACAAATAATGGAATGATATTTGGTAATGATTGTGAAGGCACATGTTTGAAATAAAAATGAACTGAACTGATGTGAGTTCCAGAATATAAGTAATCCAGTAAACTCAGCTGGATTCTAACCAGGTTCTAACTTGTAGCCCTGTTCATATACATCAAGGAACTACTGGCCATTAAGGTCACAGCTACAGACATATTTAGGTGTGGAAATGAGTAAGTGCTACCTGTCAAGAATCTTCTAATGACTTGCTAACTACCTAGACAGCTTCACTGCCTGCTTATTACAAAGATTCAATTTAATTCCTCCCTGCATCCTATGGTTTGAGCATCTGATTAGCTGAAGTGGGTAGATGGCGATAGATTGTTCATCCAATCACCCACCAAGTATTTTTGAAAGTTCCTGCCCTTTTCCAAACTGTTTTTAGAGATGACTTTCCAGATGGCTCCGTGTAACAAACCATCTGCTGCGTCAGGTTAGAATACAAGGCTGTCTCAGCTGATCACATTTTGCATTTTGACTGCCTCTCTGTGGATTTCCGTGCCCACATGCGAGAGCAGTGCTAGCCAATAGCAAATATATGATGTCATGCTCCTGGCTGGGTCTCTGCAACACTCTCATGTCTGTTGTGGTTCCTGCTTTGTGTTCTCTTTGTTAATGTGTCTGTGCGCCCAGTCTTGGCACTCTAAAAATCTGATCTGCAATCAGCTGGCACACCTGACTGCTACCCAACTGCTGTACTTTGAAGTTTGTCAACCCCCAGCTACTCATCTACTCCTCACCAGCCACCACCCGTTGTGTCGGCCTACACGCATACCTTGGCCAACTTAGGATTGCGCATTGTCTGTCTTGTGTCTTCGGTAAACTTTCTTGACTGA
Source organism: Aulonocara sp. 'chitande type north' Nkhata Bay (assembly GCF_057382095.1). NCBI lineage: Eukaryota > Metazoa > Chordata > Actinopteri > Cichliformes > Cichlidae > Aulonocara > Aulonocara sp. 'chitande type north' Nkhata Bay. Next base: position 358,169 of record NC_141363.1, on the reverse strand, counting down.
GTTATAATCCTGTTCTCCTGTGTTCCAGTAGACCAGGCTCTCTGGCTCAGCTCTGCACCACTTAACCAGCTTCACTCTCAGCCAGCTTCAGTCTGCCGTGCTCTCTCTCAGCCAGCTCACATTTCTAATTCACCCTGCCTAGCTCACTCGCTCATGTCTCTGTTCTGTCTCTACCACAGTTAGTCTGCCACTCCCAGTTACTGTCTCCGACTATCATTCAGTCGCAAACTTGTAATAAACTCTGCACCTGGATCAAGTCGGCGTTTCGGCTTTTTATTTTGTCTGTCATGCTCTGGAAAGTGTTTTACACAAATCCTGTAAATTACGTACAGCAGGCAAAGGCAGATAGATCAAAACAGTAGAGGTGATAGCACTGCACAATGTGTGAGTTGTTCATGCAGGTGTTCAGTCTTCAACAGAATGCATTCAGTTTGAACATCACCCTGTTTCAAAGAAGAGGTGCGGATGTGTGTGTGTGTGTGTGTTCTTGTCTGCCTCAATGCGGTGAAATAACAGTGCTGCATTGTTTGAGAGAACCTTGCCTTTGATGTTCGCAGAGGAGGAGTGTGTGTCTTCTGCGGTTAAAGTCAACTGGTTATTAATTAAGAGTGTTGTAGTGACTCAGACTGAGACGCTAATCACACTCTCCTCATTGACTTTGATGATTCTTTTTTTCACTGCAGCCGGACCCCTTATAGACAATCAGTGAAGCAGACAGGTTTAAGAGGAGCTGATGAAAACCAGATCAAATGTCTCCATTGCTCTCAGTTTCCTCCAAGCAGGGCGAGGGTGTTGTGGTGATTTTTTTTAGATTGGGAAGTGGATCAGGTGCATTTTGTAATTACTGTGTGACAGGGCGATAACGCGCGAGCAAACGCAGACAGACACACGCAGACAAAGATACAGGCGCATAGACAAATGCGAAAAACAACACGTGTGTGTGCTCTTACACAAACGCACAATAAATGTCTCCTGCAGGTTAAGACACAGCTGTTTCATGGTCTGTGGAGCATTTCTGTTGTCAGAATAAAAATACCAAAAATAGATCACGGCTTGCGCCAGGGATTTTGAGCTTTTTTCTACAAAACGTCTTCATTTTTAGAGAAAGAGACAGAGATGGATCAGTATTCAGAGCACTCGTCATTACCATCATCAGTTTCCATTCAAGTAGTGAGCATCTCAGGCTCTGTGACACATCTTAATCATCGGCATAATGAATGGAGGATAGCCCCTTGCAAATTCAATCCCTGTTCTGACAGAGGCGATCAATAACTACAAATCGCGGCGTCTCGTTAGGCTCTTGCTAAAGGGAAGCCGTCTTCATATAGCGTCTATTGAGCTTGCCGTCGTTCACGTCAACAACATTCATAGACAATCCTGTTACTTGACTTTTGAGGGAGCTAAACTGAAACAAGGGAAACACAGTGATCAATGTGTTTACGGGAGGAAACTTTTTTGTCATTTTGGCTGTGGATTGTGTTATATGTTAAACGTAAATTCTGTGAAGACTAACAGTAGCTTCAGATCGTACTTTTAAACCCTGCGCTTCATCCTGTTTTGTTTCTCTGGAAACATTTTGGCTGTGTTGCTGCATTTTTGCTAAAGAGCTGATTCTTCTAGTATCAGACTGCTCTTTAGGAGCGTTACCTTTCGTGTCCCTCCATTGAACAACTAGCATGGTGAAACACTAAATCAGCAAATGGCAAATATTCAAGGATGCTTCTTTGCTTGTCTGACTTTTCTTGATGCCTGTCTCATTTATGGTAATCCAGCTTTAGAAGAGCTTCCTGGACGCACCAGTCTCTTCTCTCCTCAGGTTTTAGACCAGAAGTGCATTTTCAGCAAGAAAACAAAGACAGCTTGGCAAACTAAACCATGTGCCACAGAGAAAAGGAGATTTCATTATAAATTAATTCATCTGCCTTGAATACAGTCTCCCCACCTCTGGACTTTCAGTTACCAAGTCACTAGAGGGCAACTGGGTGAGGAGGGCTCGAAATATATAAGGGGCTTTTAAAAATCAAATTTCATTTAATGAAAGGCTTTATCTAGAGTTGTAAGATTCATTTCACTTTTCAAATTGGATGTTTAATAAGTTTATAGAAAGTTTTGAATAATACAAAGGATCTAATCAATTATAGAGCAGATGTTAGCTGAGGCTGCCTGTCACTCAGAAAAACAAATGAATGAACTGAATCTCTAATAAGGTCATAGCTAATTGCTCACATGCTGATAAATAATAAAACTGGTCATTTTGCAATGAAGTAGCAGAGATGAATAGATGCCACGAAGAGATGCAATATCCATCCACATGGACTGGGCAAAAATTCTTATTTATAGTTTTACATTTGCTCCATTATACTTCCCTCTTTTAAATGTCACGATGATCAGAACGATGAGGATGGCAAAAAGATAAAACAAGAAAAAAAGATGAGACAGGAGAAAAACGTTGGAGGGTGCTATATGTAATTTCTGATTTACGGTATTTTTTAAATAGTTAACATTTATTTATTATTTTTATTCTTATTATTACTATTATTTTAGAAAAATGGTATAAAACATCTTGGGGACATTTTCAGGCTCAGCCCTGTTTCCCAATGCAGATAAGCACTCACATATAATTGGTCAGCTGATTCTCAAGGTTATTATTTCTAACGAAGAGTAAAATAAAAACTAAAGCTACATGTTAAAAAACAAAAAAAAACAAAAAACAACATTTTACTTAAGCAAAATAAAATTAGACTTCCCCCCCCCAGAAAAAACACAACAACAACAACTAAAATACTTGTAGTCATTTTCCTAAATCTTGCCTCTGATGTATGCCCTCCGTACAATAAGAATTTAAAAAGACGAAAACAAAAACTAAACATTTTCAAAATAAATAATAAAAACTAACTGAAATAAGAAACTCTGGAAACGACCTGAAACTAAGCTGAATTCAAGACAAAAAGTCAAAATGATATAAAAGTTTTAAAAAGTAAATACAAAATTATAATAACTTTGCTGATTAAGACAAATGTTGCGGGTGCTGTATTTGCTCAGTATAACCAAATCTTGGGTTTACACAGAATCTGTCACGTTTCGGCTGTGTGCAGGCAGGAATTGGACCCAAACGCAAACTCACTAGAAATGGGATTGAACGTCTACAAAACCTAAACTGAGACAAACACACCTGGGAGAAATCGGACATAACGAGACCCAAGGGAAGCAAACTCAATACATTCATGTAGGACACAGACCTTCAAAGTAAAACAGGAAATGTAACATAGACGAAGACTTGACTAGGGTAGACAGAGCAACTAAGAAACACAGAACAACAACAAAGAGACGCAGAGGGCAGCTACTAAATACTCAGAAAACTAAACAGAATACAAGAAAGCCAAACTAAGACTCTAGACTATAGAATAAACTGGGGCAACAAAGAGAACTAAGATCATATTACGAAAACTCAGAGACACAAGAAACTTAAAACACTGGGTCACCGACCCAGGACCGTGACAGAATCAAAGAGCGAGCAGCGAGCATAGAGCGAGCAGCGAGCATAGAGCGAGCAGCTCTGGGCTGAAATGCCTCGTTGAGGTCAGAGGTCATGTCAATATGGATTCAATTCTCAGATGTTTCCAGCACCTTGTTGAATTAAGGCAGTTTTGAAGACAAAAGGAGGTCCAACCCTGTATCAGTAAGGTGTACCTAATAAAATGGCAAGTGAGTATATTTATTCAAAGGTTGAACTGCACAAGAGCCCAAAATTGTTTGGTAGTGAATATGTGCTTTGCAGAGGCAAAGCAAGTATTGACATACTTTTCATACATACGTGTCATACTTGTAGTTCTCGAGGTGGAAAGTGACTCATCAGTGAGTTACTGTCAGGGCTCTGTGTGCGGGCAGGCGGAGATGAGGATCCAAATGCAGGACTCAGAAAATGGAATGCAACTCAAAAACCTCAGCTTTATTGCTGGCAAGAAAACAAAACATGAAGTGAGGACTGAACACTGAGCCCAAAAACCACACAGGCATAATCTGATGGTACGACGCGACACCGAGCATGAGAAAACACAGGGCTTATATACACAGGGTAGTAACAGGGGAATCGGCAACAGGAGGGAGACACAGCTGGGAGAGATCGGGGCTAACGAGACAGGGGGAACAAAGCTGCACACACTAACATAAGACAAAGACTTTCACAATAAAACAGGAAACATGAATCACAACTCAAAATACTGGGTCCAACGGACCCAGAACCGTGACAGTACCCCCCCTCTAAGGGCTGGCTCCCGACAGCCCTAAACAAAAAAAGCACAAAGCACCAGGCCAGGGTGGGCGGAGGGGGTCCAGGACGGAGGGACAGAGACCAAACAAAAAACAAGGAGCACCAGAGTCCAAAAACGCAGGAAAGCACATCAAAAACAAAACGAAACCAGAGATCAAGAGTCCACGAAAAGTTCAGGGGGCCGACCGTGAAAACGGCAACAACAGAGAAACACGTCGGGGGGCCAGGTGGGTGGCATAGGTGACAGAGCTGGTGTGGAGGCCGGCCGTGCGGAAAGCAACAGCGGCGGCGCAGGCAAAACCAATCAGGAGGCCGACCACTTGGAAGGTAGTGGCGGCCACTGAGCAGGTCCGGAGGTCGGCCCCGAAGGCCATGATGCCAACTTAGAGGCCCGGAAAACGGCCGGCAGAGGAGAGGCGGAACGGGTCGAGCTGGCTCTGACGGCGGTGTAGCAACCGCAGGACCAGGCGTGGATGAAGACACCGAGGCCGGGACAGCCGCGGAACCTGACGGCAGCGGAACGGCCGCGGAGCCTGACGGCAGCGGGACGGCCGCAGGCGGTGATGTGAATGCTGCAGCCGATGATGCAGAAGTCGCGGGGAATGAGTCAGCAGGTGACGGCTGAACAGACTTGGTTGACAGTTACGTTCAACCACTGGTCCTATTCGTGCTATCATCATCCAGTGACACTGGCCATTCTTTAACCGCTGGCTATTAATGATAAGATATTACACTTTGAGAAACCACCTGCCATGGTCGATTGGGAAACTCTTGCTTCATGCCACCAATTTCAAAGTTTTAGTTCGAGTAATAAACATCACCATCAGTCATGTTTGTTTTCCTCACCCCTGAAACTGATTTGAACATATTCGTCTTTTTATCTGTCCGTTGCAACCACTTCCCAGTTTTTGGCCGGCAATTATCTGTACTGAGATTAATGTATTCTATTCACACAGCACCTCTTTATTACCGATAATGAAATAAGGAGGGCTGAGATCGTACACTAGCATGGGCCAGGGGTAGTTTACTCTGTTCTCTTAATTAGGCCCCTCCAAATCCCCAACGCTCCTGTTGGCAAAGTTTGACACAACCTGCTCTAATTGCTAACATGCACAGATGTGATAAAGTATATTTGCTGTAGGATAAGGGGATTAGGATGCACTCCATGCACAGATCAGAACCTTGGGGATGTGCAGGGAGAACAGCAGGAAATATTTATGTGTATGAGGAAGTTACTACAGAGAATGAGATGAACATGGTGCTTTAAGTAATTCAGCATCAATAGGATATTGAACCAGGTGTCTCTGATGAGATTGGTGAAATGCTCTTAGTGCCTCGAACAGTGAATTCATAAACAGAACTTCCGAATAACAGATTAGCAGAAACTAATTTAAAATAG